>NC_034613.1:137421185-137430006 GCF_900095145.1 Mus pahari | reverse complement strand
GAGAGAGAGAGAGAGAGAGAGAGAGAGAGAGAGAGAGAGAGAGAGAGAGAGAAAGAGAAAGAGAAAGAAAGAAAGATTTTTGCCTTTTATCCCAAACTGGTAAGGGAAAGAACCAACCATGTTCACAAAGTGATGCTAGGACAGTTGACTTTCCAGGATTAAAAAAGAAAAAGTATAACATTCTGCTAGAGTCCTAAAGGCAAAATAAACAATAACATTGACAACTGCAAAACAGCCAGTTCTCTAAAAGAAGAAAATACAGAATGATGACCTACCACATGCAGGTACTGTTATTATTGTTGTTGGTTCTTCTTTTGGTGGGGGTCGGACAATTTCCAATGAACTCTGCTGTTTTCCCTCACAGGCTGTGTGTACACAAAACACACAGAGCCTTTTCAATTGTAAGACAATAATAACAACGGTATGCTTTTTCTGTTTTTCTTTGCCTCCAGATGTCCCCTGTGCTGCCTTCTCTTCCACTTGGCTTTCTATAACTTGCCCCTGTTCACAGAATTTGAACTCTACAGGAGTCCTTGCTGTTTATTCCTTAAACACCAGATGTTTGCCAACTCGGAGCCTCTTTCCTCAGTTTTTCCTTCTACCTGCAATGCTCTTGCCTCTTTGATGGGCAAGATGGATTATTCTCTTACTTTCTCCCTGTCTCCTATGAATTTATTTTTTCTTATTTTTTATTTATATACTTAGTAAGTGTTTGTACCACATGTTGCACATGTGGAGGTCAGAGGACAAGTTTCAGGAGTGGATTCTCTGCTTTCATCGTGTGTGTTCCAAGGATTGAATTCAGTATGTCAGACTTGGCAGCAAGTGCCTTTACCTACTGGCCCTAGAAATTGAATATATTTAATCTCTATGTAGGTCTATGATCCATCTTAGGTTAAGTTTAACATGTGATTGATGATTAATATTTTCCCAAATGACTGGATACTTGTTCAAATGCCATTCTTGAAAAGATTCCCCATGAGATTAGTTTATCAAAAAATCAATTGTTCAACTTGCTGCAGTGGTGCTAGCCTCATAGGGCTCTTTCCTCAAGGTAATCCATCATTTGAAAGGCAGGGACACGAGGACCATAAGATTTGGCCAGCGTGTGCTACATAGCAAGACTCAGTCTCATACACCACCAATTGTTTACTTAAATTCATGTGGATTTACTTATGGGAATTTTATTTAGTTTCATTGCTTATATGTCAATCGGCTTTTGCCAATATTGTTCATTTAGTTTTGATTTTTTTGTGTGTGACTATCTCAGGGTTTCTATTGTTGTGATAAGACTCTATGACCAAAGCTTCTTGGGAAGGAGAGGGTTGATTTGCCTTATACTTTCACATCATAGCCTATCACTGAAGAAAGTAAGCACAAGAATTCAGAGGAGGAACCTGAAGATAGGTTCCATGGAAAGGCCACAGAGGAGACCTGCTTGTTGATTTGTTCCTCATGGCTTGCTCAGCCTGCTTTCTTATAAAACCAGGGCTACCAGCCCGTGTATAACACCACCCACAATGGGCTGGGCTTTCCCACATCAATCACTAATTAAGAAAATGCCCTACAGGCTTGTTTACAGCTCAATCATATGGAGGCATTTACTCCACTGAGGTTCCCTCCTGTCAGATGACTCTAGCTTGTATCTAGTTGACAGAGAAGTATCCTGGACAGTGGATATGGTAGTTTGAATATGCTTGGCTCAAGGAGCAGCACTATTAGGAGGTGTGGCCTTGTTGGAGTAGGTGTGGCTTTGTTGGAGGAAGTGTGTCACTGTGGGTGTGGGCGTTAAGACCCTCATCCAAGCTGCTTGGAAGTCAGTCTTCTCCTGTTTGCCTTTGGAACAAGATGTAGAACTCTCACCTGCCTGGATGCTGCCATGTTCCTTCTTGATGATAATGGACTGAAGCCCTGAACCTGTAAGCAGCCCCAATTAAATGTTGCCCTTGTAAGACTTATCTTCATAGCAGTAAAACCCTAACTAGGACAGTGGCTTTCATAGGAAGTCTAAGATTATAGTGTAATTATTCTGACGTTGTTTTCTTACTAAGTCCTTTCCATTTCCATATACATTTTGGGATCAGCTCACCAGATGCTAAAAGAGAAGAGGTTGCTTGGATTTTGATTGTTAGTGCAATCAAATATATACATCAATATGGGAAAAAAACACGTTAGCAAGATTCAATGTTCTGTTCCATGTATGGTGTGTTTTCCCAGCCACTTGGCTCATCTTTAATATATAGTTTTCAGTGTACATCCACTGCACAAATTTGTCCAATTTATCCATAAATGTTTCATATTTTATGCTGTTGTAAGTGGTGATGCTTTTAATTTATTTTTTATGTGTAGGGGTATTTTGCGTGGCTATATGTCTGTGCATCGTGTGTGTACATTGTGCCCACAGAGGTCAGAAGACCTTAGGAAATCCTAGAACCAGAATTAGAGATGGTTGTGAGCCCCAACAATGTGAACCACATTGTTAACTAGTACTAGAAACCTGAAAGCACAAAAGAGACACTAAAAGCCTTGCATAGTGGCGCTTACCTGTAATTCCAGCACCTTGGAGGTGGAGACATGATAATCCTGAATTTGAGGTCAGTGTAGATTATACATAGCAAGACCCAGTCTCAAAAACCCAAAGCTCCAAGGTTGGAAAGATGGCTCTGCAGTTAATAGCACTTCCTGGTTTTGTAGAGAACCCAGGTTTGGTTCCCAGTACCAACTTGGTTTACAACAATCCTTGACTCTAGAGCCAAGAACCCAGTGCCTTCCCCTGGCCTCAGTGGGCACGAGGCCACCACATGGTGCACAGATATAAGTGCAGGTAAAACACCCACGGCTGAGCATGTGACTTGGTCGTAGAGACCTTGCCTAGTGCAAGCCATGTCCTGGTTTTCACCCCAAGCATTCAAAAGGACACACCCAGAGCAACAGAAAATCAAAGGGAAGGTTAGGAATTTTTAAAACATAAAGGCTTAAAGGAAAGGCCCCCATGAGTCATGCACTTGAACCTCTGAGGAGAGCGAGAGCTGATTGGCTGGCACTAGTGTCTTTGAGCTTAAAGGAGGCATGATGAGCTCGTTCTGCAAGTGTTGGGAAGATTGCAATCTTGAATCTACTGCTACTGTTGGCATGAGTCACCACCTCCAGGGTGAAGAAGTATTGCCAAACTAATCTGACAACTAGAGGAAGTAAATACAAGGAAGAATTGACCTTGATTTCTTTTCCAGACTTCTAGACTTCCAGTATGCTTCTAGAATTTTCCATCGACAGGGTCAATATAGGAGATGGTAGTGGAAGAAAAATTTGGGTTATAGAGTCTCAGCTTCAGCCTGACAAAGTATGATAAAGAGACTGGGCTTGATGTTGTGGGAAAATAGCTTCACAACTGATACTCTTATAGTTTATGATTTGAGGGAGAGACAGTATTTTATTTCTGCAAGAGGTATCTAGAGTATGAATTGGGCCATTAGAATGGATTTTGAATCTTGAGAAAATGATACCAAAATTTAGGAAGTATGAAGTAAATATTTGTTCTTGTAATAGTGCTGCTCGAGAGGCCAGGGTCAGAAGTAGCCAACGTGCGGGGAAATTTGGATCAGGAGAGACATCTTAAGTCGTTTTCTCTTTCATAACTTGGCTATGCTCCCCATTGCTTAGCTTTCCTTGCACTTGTCTAGCTTATAAGTCGCCAGGCTTCCCTTTTAGATACGAATGATTCAGTAGCCCACAGACATTTGTTCTGGCTACTTGAATTCAAACACTAAAGCTTAAGATAGCATGCCTGCCAAATTTCCAATTATAGTATTTTTATTTATTATTTGAGATTTTCATAGGTGTATACAATCATATCTAACTCCCTGACTCTGGTTCCTCTTAGATGCTTTTCATGTCCCCTTTCTAACTTTATGCCTTTTCTTTTTGATAATCCACTAAGTCTACTTGGCCCATATGTGTATGAATATAGGAACATCCACTGGAGCATGTGACACCTACCTGTGACCATCCTTCAAAGAAAGTGGTTTTCCCTCCCTCAGTAGCCAACAAGCCAATAGCTTCTCAGGTAGAGGTGGGGCTTTGGGTGCCCCCCCCCCATCTAAAAACATGAATTTTAACAAATGGGCAAAAGACTGTATTATCAAATGTTACTTTGCATCTTTTCCTTTTTGTGGGTATGTTAATGTGTGGTTACACATGTGTGCACATGCATGCAGAAGCTGGAGGGCAACCTCAGATATCATTCTTCAGAGACTGGTCACTTTGTGAAAGGTTAATTTCACAAATAATAAAATTACTTACTCTAAGTGATGGAGGTAGATGGTTTTAACATTTTTTTATATTTTTGTATTTTTTTCTCAAAAGTATGAAAAGTTTTCATTTGAAATTATATGAAAACCTCATTAGGTAGAATGAGGTAAATATCCATATTTCCTTAATTTTTTTCTTCTACTATAAAAAGATACATGCAACTCAAAAATATTAGAAAATGATCAGATCTGGGAAGTGAGGCATATTATATCCACTCTTTTTGTTACAAATAACCACTTTTCTCAGTATCTGATTTCCTAGCCTCGTCTTAATTACCAGTGGTATAAGTTTTTAAGTTAGCTTTCGAAAATTGTTCTGAATTTCTGGTGTTTTATGCATATTTTAGTAATAATAGGTTTAGAAAGATATAGCATGTCCAGTCAGAACTACAGATGATTTTAAACCTCAAGTTCCAACTATTTCATTACTCCAGTGTCTTTGTACGGGAGGTGGGATGCCCCCAGGAATCCTATGTGGACATTTTTATTACATGTATCTTTGGGGCCAGCACCTATGGGAAGGAGGAGACAATAGCGGGAGTGGTCAGAGGTTGGAGGATGGGGACTTATGTGAGTAGTGTTAACCATCAAATTTTTCTACTGTCGAATGTAAGTGGTCTTGATTTTATGTCCTTGCCTTTTCATTTTGTTGGCTACCCAGGAAGGCATGTGCTGTGAGCATAGGAGTCCCTTTAGAGCTGAGAGTGCCCTTGAGGAACCCACAGTTAGGGGCTGCCTGGCACCAGGCCCTCAGAGGCAATGGTGATGGCCCCAGGGTTGAGCTCTATCTCCATTCTATGCCAAAGTATTCAAGAAACCTGCTCTAGGCCTCAAACTGTGCAGGCCTTCTTCTCATTGCTCTATCACACACTTCTCACTGTACTTGCCTTTTACACATGAGGAAACATGGCTTGTGTTTGTTTTTCCTGATGAAAACCCAGCATGAGGCAATATTTTACAGGTGGGCAATTCCTTCAAGTAGTATGCCTGCTCTACAAAGGAAGAAACTGCTTCGGGGAGTGTCAAAAATTTGGACCAGATATTCTGCTTTTAATTTCCTTGTGTACTTTAAGGTAATCATGCTTGCATGTCTTTTTTTTTTTATGGTGTGTATGTGTGGGTGGGTGGATGGGTGTGTGAACCTGCGTGTGTCCGCATATGCATGAGAGGGCATGCATAGGTCAGAGGTCAATGTCCATTTTTCCAGCGTCTGCCTCAACTGTTTTCTATCTTGCTAAACCTGGAGCTCAGTAATTTAGCTAGCCTGGCTGACTAGCAAAGTCCAGGGACCTCCCTTCTTAGTGCCAGGATTCACTGAACTCTGCTTTTTGTGTGGGTGCTAAGAATCTGAACATAGCTCCTCAAGCTTGTGTGGCAAGTACTATTTAGTCATTTCACTGGCCCTAATATGTATGTATGTATATATGTATGTATATGTATATATGTGTGTATATGTATATAATAGATGTATATATAATAGATGTATAATTGATAGGTCAGCAAGACAGTTCAGCAGGTAAAGGCAAACCTAATGACCTATGTTTGGACCTAGGCCTGATAGGCGGAAGGCAAGAACCGAAGCACACTGGTTGTCCTTTGACCCTCACACATGCATATGCCATGTATATACACAGAAATAAATGAATTTTTAAAAATTTGTGTAACTGACAACCAACAGCCAGAGATATGGAGAATTCTCATTGGTTTGTTACACTGATGTGATAAGAATATGCAGGGTTGTATGACACAAATCAGTATCTGCTTCTTTGACTTGTGCCATAATTGCTTCCTCCTCGGCAGAATGTCCCATTAGTCAGCAGCTGCATGTCCCAGCCACATGGAACACAGAAGTGACTCAATTTGTTATCTGACGAACTGGAAAGTCAACACTAGCTTGGTGGTGTTTAAGTATCATTAGGAGAAGCAAATAGGAGCCCATTAGAACTTTGGAAGATGGTTCTGCTAGGGAACTGGTAGTCAGTTTTCTCATTGAGCAGTTAGAAGGTCTGGGGAAAGTCTGGAATGAGAAAAAGGCAAGTTAAGATGAGGATATTCCCAGGCAGCATGTGGCAGGCTAAAGAGGATTGCAGTGAAAAATTCAAGACTAGCACTCGCATCCATGTGTGAAGCTGAGATAAGCTTTCTGGGTCTCAGTTTCTTTTCCTGTAAATGTTGTTCTTCAATGCTTCATCTTTTATGATCACATGGAAAGATGCAGACTCAACAGTTGAAAAAAATATATATTTCAAAGCATAAGATGGTACTTCTATTACCTAGGTTCTTTCGTTCTATTAATTATGTAAGCCAGAGATAGGTTTGTTTCATGTTAAGATTTGATAAAGCCAGGTTTGGGTATATATATATGTGTGTGTGTGTGTGTGTGTGTGTGTGTGTGTGTGTGTGTGTGTGTGTGAGTCTCTGGAGTTGAGGCAGAAGAATTGAGAGCTTGAGGCTAGCCTGAGCTTCACAGCAAGCTCAAAGGTAGACTAGTTGGCATACACAGAAAGATCCTGTCTGAAGAAATCAAGGATTAGAAGCAGAGTGAGATGGCTCATATTTATCATTACAGCAATTGGGAGGCTGAGGAGGGAGGGTTTGAGGGAGAATGGGTTATAGAATGAAATCCTGTCTTGAAAACAAACTAACCAGCCAAGGGATAAAGATGTATCCCAGTGTATCATGCACCATCCCTGGGTTTGATCTCTAGTACTGCAAAATCTGATAATAGTTTCAGGGCAGGTTGAGGAACTCCTAATTAATTTTCTTCTGTTAAGTCTTATAAAGTTGAAAGTTTCCATGTGGCCACCTTTGTACTTGGAAGAGGTAAAGCTGGTATTTTCCCAATGAAAGGGAGATGCTGGATACTTTCCTCGACATAGCAGTTTGAGGCACCTGTTTACTAAAAAGGTTTTGTTGCTTCAAATAAGCTGATGAAGCAATGATAAGTCAGTCAAGTAGAGGTATAAAGAGGTAGATTTAATTTCAAAAATATATTCAGGGAAAAAAGACTCAGAAGGTACTCTGCTGCAGTAGTTGAAAGGAAATTGAAGCCTTTATTATTTTTTTAATTTAGTACAAATACTGTCAACAAGTTCATTCACTTGCATTGATGTGGAGTCCTTGCTTCAGAGTTACTAGCTTACAAATTTCTAGCTTTGTCTGCAGGAAATCACCCGAAGCCTCTTGAGCATTGGTCTTTTCAGTTTTAAAATGTAGAACATATTAGTTTACACATCCTTGGGAGGATAACAGTGCCTGCTCAGTGCCTGCCGTAAAAGAGAAGTTCAGAAATGAGAAGACAAGCACAGCTGAAATGGATGCCTTACTGTTACAAGTGTTTCTGGAAATGATAACAATTATCTGGCATAGAGAGATGCAAAAAGGATACCCAGCAAATGTGGCTAACGTCATCTACAAATGCAGCCATGTAGACTTTTTAGCAGAGAACCAAGATTGAAAATAACATATTCTAGTCACGATGCCCTTTTTACGCTGGGATTTAGAAGTTTTGTTACTACTCTCCTGTCAGTTTAAATATTTCACTAATTACTATGGCCTTGGAGAATGAATTAACAAAATTTCATCTAGACTTGAGAGTGTAGAAATTATTATTTTTAAAAATAAAGATCTTAAGTGGTAATGTTGTGAGCAGACACACACAGCAGGCTATTCACATAATTGATTCTCTTATCTTACAAAGAAGGTTAATCAAATGCCCTGTTTGATAAAGAGATAGAAAGCAGCCCTTATTGTTTGTGCTTCTTCAAAATGTTTTCCTGGCATTATCTGTTGCTTTGACTCAAATGTGACCTTATCCTGTGGGCAGTGAACCAAATCTTTTCAGGCTAATTCAAGAATCGAGTCTCTCTCTCTCTCTCTCTCTCTCTCTCTCTCTCTCTCTCTCTCTCTCTCTCTCTCTGTATGTGTGACACTTAAATGGTAACTCTGAGTGCTAAACTCTACAGTATTAGCTTAACTAGGTATCACTCAATTCTTACACAAGACTGGATACATTTTACTATAGGATAACTTCCTAAAGTCATTCATTTGACTTAACAAACATTTCTTTTCTTTTTTTTTTTTTTTTTTTGCAGTCAGCATCCCCTCATTTGTCCTTTGCTCTGTTTCTTTTGATTGTTGCTCAACCCCTCCCCATTCCCACTCACAGTGTTTATAACCAAGTGTTCAAGCCAGCAATAAATGAAGCCTTGACAACTCTTTGCTTGGCTTCCCTCTTCTTTCCCTCCCATTTCACCTCAGGTTCGTGATCTCCCTCGACCCATGGAATAACTTGTCCCGCGAGATGGGATAAAGTGGCACCCAGACCTGGGGTTCGAGGTATGGATCCTCACCAGACGGAGACAGGAGAATAGCTCCAAACAAAGTGTCGCGAAGGGTTGCAGCCCCCTTAAGGTCCTTGGGTACTTTCTCTAGCTCCTCCATTGGTGACCCTGTGTTCCATCCAATAGCTGGCTGTGAGCATCCACTTCTGTGTTTGCCAGGCACTGGCATAG
>NC_034613.1:137394708-137421149 GCF_900095145.1 Mus pahari | reverse complement strand
GCATTAGTATCTAGGTTTGGTGGCTGATGATGGGATGGACTCCCGAATGGGGTAGTCTCTTGATAGTCCATCCTTTCATCTTAGCTCTAAATTAACAAACAGTTCTTATCAACATGATTAACTGCTTTCAATCCTATCCCCAGTGGTTCCCAGAAGATAAGAAAAACCTACTTTTTTTTGCCAAGTACACGCACAGGGAAACTCACTGCTGAACATTTATAGGAAGGGAAAAAAGAAAAACAATAAAGCAGACACAAAGACTATAAAAAGCCCTGTAACCTGGGAGCACTTTGCATAAGAGCAAAAGTGTGTGTTCTATACAGAAGGGCAGAGTTAGAATTCGTATTGCTTTCAATTCTTAGGTCAATAGAGCTAAGGTGATGTTTAGATATAGGGGGTTCAAGAAAGGCCATGTTTAACACATACCTGTAATCCCAGCATGTGGGAAGTAGAGGCAAGAAGCTCAGGAGTTAAAGGTTAACCTAGGGTAAATGAGACCATTTCCTCCCAAAACAGCAGAAGAAAATCTCAGGCAATGAAATGCAAGTTTAAGGTAGTGTGTTATTAAATTCAAAAATGTATAAATATTCATAAGATGAGGAAAAGTGAAAGTCAGGTTTATAAATTTTTACTCTTTGACAATTTCACACACACACACACATACACACACGTGTGTGTGTGTACACTACAACTTTTTGCTTTAAGGCCCTCTAAGTTTAACCAGAGCTGTCTGTGTGACCCTCAGTTTGGAACTAGCCTTTGGAGCCTGGTGAACTCACCAGTAAGTACACAGTTGAAGACATAATTCTCTGCTAGAATCTTCAGCAATAGTTCAGCAGTAAGGCAGAGGGCACACAAATCCCCTCTTCATTTGTGGCTGACTGTGGCTGGGGCCAGGGTTTTGCAGACCCAGTACTAGGAATCATAGCTGTGGTGCATGTATGACTGCAAACAACTGTGTCACGTCTAGATGATGCGTTTCACTGCCCTTTCTCCCTCTCTTGTGGCTCTTACATCCTTTTTGTCTTCTGCGACAGTCCCTGAGATTTTGAGAAGCATATGTAGTTGTCCAACTATAGTATGTACTCCTTTAAATCTGGCTTGTTTTTTTTTTTCATTAAACATTATGCTTAAGTGTCATTCATGTGGACTGACTAACGCAAAACAAAACACAAACAGAAAAAAATTTGTGCTTAAAACTGAAAGAACTTACTCAACTGTGTTCATTACAGCTTTATTCATAATATCCAGAAACTGGGAACAACCTAGATATCTCTGAGCTGAAAAACTGATATAGAAAATGTGGCTCATTTACCCAGTGGAGAATTACTCAGCAATTAGAAACAAGGACATCATGAAATTTGCTGGGAAATGGATGGAATTAAAAAAAAATCAACCTGAGTGAGGTAACCCAGACCCAGTATGACAAACTTGGTATATATACTCTGAAGTGGAAACTTACGGTTCTTAGGAAAATCAGTGGTGTTGGATGGTGTTTTGCTGGGGCAAAGACATAAAGGAACATTTCACTGAAGCAGACACAGGTGAAAGGATGCTATGTTGAAGCAAGCTATCGAAAGGGCAGGTGATTAGAGTTCTTCACTAATGACACTCATATATTGGTCTGCCTTACATTGTATAATTGAGCTGCATTTGTCGGGACTCCATAGAGAGGAACACACCAAAAATCTTTTGGTGGTGTGCTGTGGCTTCTTGACACTTCCTTGGACTTGGGCTGATTGGCAGACCGATTTCAGCTGAGACAGATACATATAGAGTTTTGTTAAGACTCATGTGCTGAGACAAGATACATGGTGAGGCAAAACCCATAGAGGGCACATCATTTTGGGAGGGAATATAAATAGGACTTGATGGACAATGAAAGAGGCTGGGCTTGGATGGTTGGTACAGCTAGCTGTACAATGCTTGTTGGTCTCATGTTTTCCAGTCTTTGCTGATCTTCATCGCTGAGAGAGGCACAGCTAAGAACTTTTCCTGGAGTTCTTATTGGCCCTGGTCCCTCTTGCCAATTCAGCTAGGCCTGTCTGTTCCTCCTAGGTAGTGCCACAGCTACTACTATCCTGACACTATGGGACTAGACTGTTGGTATATCCATGAAGTGTTTGTGAATGGATTGAGATGCTTATGCTGACATATGAACTGCTGATTTCCTGACACTGTAGATGGGATTTGCTCTAAAGAATCATTTCTAAACAGGTCTACTTACGCTGTATCCTTTCTTTTCCACTACCTCTGATGGGTGATGGGCTAGAAGGGAGGTTAAAGCATTTAAGAACCACCTTTAAAAATAGGCTTTAAAAAAATTAAAATCACAGTACTCAATGGAGCCCACCCCTGACACTGCCTGGATGACCAGGAACCAGAGGCTGAATAGGTCAGAGATATAGGATAGAGACCTAGGGTAGAATCAAACACAACTGGAAAAAACAAAAAACAAAAAACAAAAACAAAGAACTCAATGAAATGATTCCTAGTGATTTTCTGCTATGCTCACAGATCAGTGCCTAGCCCAATTGACACGGGAGAGGCTTCATCCAGAAGCTAATGGGAACAGATGCAGAGACCCACAGCCAAACATTAGGCACAGCTTGGGAAACCCCATGGAAGAGGAAAGGAAGGATTGTAGGAGCCAGAGGGGTTGAGGACTTGAGGAGAACATGGCCCACAGAATCAACTCAGCAAGGCTCATAGGAGGCTTACAGCGACTGAAGGAACAATCACAGACCTTGAATGGGTAGGAGCTAGATCCATCCCCTGTATGTATGCTATGGTTGTGTGGCTTCGTGTTCTTGTGGCACTCCTAACAGTGAGAGCAATTGTGATTCTGACTCTTTTGTCTGCCCCTGGGATTCTTTTCTTCCTACTGGCTCACCTTATCCAGCCTTAATACAAGGAGAGGTGCCTAGCCTTATTGCAACTTGATATGACATGTCGGGTTGGTATCTCTGGGAGGCCTGCCATTTTCTGAAGTAAAACATAGGAGCAGTGGATCTGGAGGAGGGGTGAAGTGAGATGTGGAGAGGGACTGGGGGGAGTTGAGGATGGGGAAACTACAGCAAATTATGAGAGAAGAATAAAAAAGTGGTACCTGAGAGAAAATGGAGACTGACTCAGACTTGCTAAGATATCTTTGGAGCTCATGGTGAGCTCTAAACCTATTGTCTTTTCCCAACGTGCTAGCTTCTGTTGTACTCCCTGAAGGCTGTGATTCTTCATGTGATTCTTCTGTCTATGGGACTGTCTGTTGTATCGTGGCTGTCATCACTGCAAACAATATCCATCGGGACAGTTTCCTTGTTGTCAGGTTTTCGTGATCATCTGATAGATGATGCTTTATATATGAATCATCATGGAGTACATACACATACATAACAAAATCGTAAGTTAATGACTGCATCACTGTCCTAACCTTGCTCTAACAGAGCTCCTATAAAATCAGCAGCATAAAATAACAAATTGATTTTTATAGTTCTGTAGGTCGGACCTGCAGAGTAAACCTCACTGGGCTCACGTAAAAATGTCAGCAAGATTTTATTCTTTCCAGAGGCTTTAGAAAAATCTGTCTCTTGGCTTCTTTCTCTTTTTTTATTATTTCCTTTTTTTAATTATTATTTTCTTTATTTACATTTCAAATGCTATCCCGAAAGTTCCCTATACCCCCCCCCGCCCCTGCTCCCCTACCCACCCCCTCCCACTACTTGGTCTTGGCTTCTTTCAAACTCCAAAGGTCATCTGCAGTACCCACTTCAAGGTCCCTTCCTTGCATCATCCTATCCTTGTTTCTGCTGTCACACTTTCTACTCTACCATCTCTTTTCACCATTAATTTTTTCTCCTCTAAGCTGTGGTTTCTCTGTGTGGTCTTGGCTGTCCTGGAACTCTCTCTGTAGTCTAGGCTGGCTTTGAACTCAGAGATCTCTCTGTCTCTGCCTCCTGAGTGCTGGGCTCAAAGGCCTCTGCCATCATTGCTTGGCCAGACTTCTTATAAAGACCTTGTGATTACATTTTGGGTTCACTCAGACAATTAACAATAATTTTACCGCTTTGAGATCCTTAGCACAATTCCATCTTACATTAGGTCACATTTGCAGGGTCTAGGGAGTAGGATAGGGACATCACTAGGGGTTGTTAGTTTGCATACACATGACAATGAATTTGTTTGATTTTAGTCTAGCAGAGTTAGAGTATAATGGGACAAGAGATGTATTAACAATGTGTGTGAAGTTGAGTGGGAAAAGAGGATGGGATAAGGGAAAGGCTGCCAGAGAATATATAAGGATTTGTAGAGATCTGGAGTCCCCAAAGGTTGGATCTGGGGAGAGAATAGAGATAGAGTGTTGTAAGATTCTTTTATTTATTTATTTTTATTTATTTTTGAGAATTTCATGCATGAGCACACTATATTTGCATAATTTCCACCACTCTCTCTGTTTTGTGAAATTATTATATACAAAGTGTAACATTACTGACAGCAGACTATGAGTTAGAGGTACACTATAATTCCCTAAAGCAACCATTAGAATTACAAAACAGTTCAGCTGAATAAGAGAGATAGAACTCAATGCACAAGAAGACAACAATTTGGAAAAGGTCTCAGGTAGATGAGCAGGAGACAGAAAAGAAGGAGCAAGATGATAGAGTTACATACAACTTTATTGGAGGTAAATATAAATGAAACTTTAAATATATTTATTGAAATACACATTGTCAGATTAGTTTAAAAAAAGTAATACTCAACAATGTTATAAACCTGAAGATGGTACATCAGTTATTTTTGAATTTTTATTATTATTCTGTCCCTTTCTTTTAATGTGGTTGTATAATCTATGTATAACTTGAAGTAAACATCTTAAATTTTGTATTTTATATTAAATGTTATTGGTTAGGTTAAGTGTAGGTATGTACTTTTTATTATAGTATTGTGAAGTCTGTTATTTTAAAATATATTTATTAAGAGTCTAAGATAGGAGGAGAAATAAGTATACAGATTATAAAAACATTAAGAGTGTTAATACTTTTAGTGAATCCATTTTTTTCTTTTTTAAGTCTATAAACAGTTAAAAATATGAATAAATATGTAAGGTAATACTCCTGATTCATGTTTAACAGTATTCATGTTGTAGCATCTTCAACCTTTAAGTCATGAAAAATACAAAGAATGTAATGTTAGGTGGATATTTTATTAGGAAAAATGAATTATATGAAAATATCTTCTTCCATCAACCTCAGCTGAAAGTCAATAATGATTGACTATCCTAAATTAATTGTTCCATCCTATAATGGTAACTTCAAAGTTTTGACTACTGGGCTCAGTTGGTGTCTTAGTTAGGGTTTTACTGCTATGAAGAGACATCATGACTAAGGCAACTCTTATAAAGGACAACACTTAATTGGGGCTGGCTTACAGGTTCAGAGATTCAGTCCAGTATCGTTAAGATGGGAACATGGCAGCATCCAGGCAGGCATGGTACAGTAGGAGCTGAGAGTTCTACATCTTCATCTGAAGGCTGCTAGTGGAAGACTGGCTTCCAGACAGCTAGGGTGAGGGTATTAAGCCCACACCCACAGTGTCACACCTACTCTAACAAGGCCACACCTCCTAATAGTGCCACTCCCTGGGCCAAGCATGTACTAACCATTACAGTGGATAAAGGTGCTTGCTGCCAAGCCTAATGGCCTAAGTTCCATTCCATCCACATGGTGAAAGAAGTGAACAGATTCCCGTAAGAAACACACACACACACACACACACACACACACACACACACTAAAAATAGATTATTACAATTTTTAAAAACAAATCTCTGAATATAGTTAAAGTTGGACTGAAGTTCTGGATTATCATTATATTCCAGAACTTCCTTCGATTTTTGGACAAATATCAGTGATAATACTCAGATATTTAATATTCATTTAAAACATGCATTGTGTGTATATATTCATGTCTTATTTCATAAGCCAAAAGTTATAATATGAACATGAAGTATTCTAAGTCCTTAATACTGTATATATTGTGATATTTTATGTAATTACATAAATTTAAACAATTAAAATCATGGAATCATCAGTTATATCTGCAGGTCTGGGGTATTGGTGCTTGGATAGCTTTATGGATCATTAATCAGCTTAACACATCAGGTTTGATGCCCTTTTTTATTGGCCATTCAGTTGTTTTCATAAGTGTGCTGAATATTTTGTACAGTGTATCTTTAACTTTATCTCTGAGAATTTTCCTCTACAGAAGACTTGTACTAATTTGCACCTCCACACCTAACATATAAGGGCGCCATTCTCCTAAACCCCTGCGAACTCCAACTATTATTAGTTTTATAACCTGAAAATTTGTTAGGCAAAATTGGTACCATATTACTAATTTACTTTTCAGTCTTTTTTCTCTTGTGAGAGTTCTGTTTAAGTTCTTTTTCTGTTGTCCAGTTGGTGTTAGTTCTTTTCATGATTATTTACAGGAATTCTCTGTTTACATGGCAGGGATATTAAGGATAATTAGGATTATGGTTGTTAAAAAAAGAGAAGCATTGACTTAGAAATATCTTCCATATTCTTGTGTGCTTGGATGGAGTGGGTGGAGAGAGAGAGTGTAAGAATGTTTACTGGGAACATTATTGGTGGGGAGGATGTTAGAATGAGTGGAAACTCAGTTCATCCTCTGCACAGCCCTAGACTGTATTTCCTAAAAGAATTCTGTCTGCACGCTTCCTTTCTGCTCAAAATATCCCCATTTGTCTTTGTCAGCCATCTACCCAGTGCAAGTTTATCATCTAGGCATTTAGATTCTTTCATATTTGGGCTCCTAGTATTGTTTTCACAACGTGACTAGTGGGAGATGAGAGCTGTGGGTCTGGACAGATACTTGCTGGAAAGCAGGATGACCTGAGTTTGATCTCTGGGACCTAGATAGTAGACAGGGTGAATCAATTCTAGCATGGTTTTCTCTGACCTTCACATGAGCACATGCATAAACACTAAATAAATAGATAGCTAGAAATAAAAATCAAATTTAAAAAATGTGCTCAATTCACTCCAGCGTAATTCAACTCGATTCAGACTAGTTTAATGTGTTAGGTGTTGAGGATATAGAGATGATGACGTCTTTGTCTTCAAAATGCTCCACAGATGAAGGAAAATCCTGGGCTGTAGCTAATTCAAAGGCTTTCCTTTATCATGCAATCAAATCTGAAGTGAAACTAGTAATATCACTTTCACAATAGAGGCATTCAACAAACATTCTTGCCGAATAAGGATAGATGGCCTGGTTGGAAGAGAGAGTCAGAAAAGACCCTTTTCTTACAAGATAAGATAGCTACAGTGTATGCATTTTGACAGAACAGTTGTCTATCACAGACAAGATGGAAGATCAGGTAAACGCACTTTAGGTCGAGCAGAAGTATTTGAGAGAGCTGGTCCAAGATGATCTGAGCAGGGTCCAGACACCTATTACATTAGGGAGTTTAGGTATTAACTGTAGAGCACTGGAGGCTAGGCATGGTGGCACACACCCTTAATCCCAGCATGCATGGGCAGGGGGAGGAGAGGCAGAGGAGTCAGGGGGAGGGGCCAGAGGCCAGGTGGATTTCTGTGAGCTTAATGCCAGGCTGATCTACAAAGCTAATTCCAGGACAGCCAGGGTTATACAGAGAAATCCTGTCTTGAGAAACCAAAGATACTAAGTATAAAAATAAATAACTATAGTAGTGGAGAGTAATTGAACTATGTATGTATTAACAAGGACTGATTTTAGCAAAGCAATGCTTTAGAAAAAACATCTTGACCATATCCTACAGAATGAATCAGAAGGGGTAGGTAGCATTTAGAGTGACTTTAAGTCTCTGTGGGCCTGACACAGTTTTGATTTATCCCCGTTGTCCTATTATTCTGCCTAGTTTAGCATTTGTCATCTCTCTCTCTCTCTCTCTCTCTCTCTCTCTCTCTCTCTCTCTCTCTCTCTCTCTCCTCATATATCCCAGGATGCTCTCAAATTCATTATTTAACTGAGGATGAACTTGAACTCCTGATTCTCCTGACCCTACCTTGTGATTACAGAAGTATGTGTCACTGCCTGGTTTATGCAGTGCTGAGGCTCAAATCCCAGGCTTTGTGCTAGCCAATCATTCTATTAACTGAGCGTGATCCAAGACCTAGGCTTTTAATTTTTAAGTCATTATTATCAACGAGCATCAGAAAAGCTGGAGCAAGTGGTAGACTTCCATTTGGCACTTCCAGAATCAGTCACAGAATTGTCTAGTAGTGAGATAAAGCTTTATCAAGAAGAGACCTATTTCACTTTGCAATTAAATCTGGGGTAAAGCTAGTAGTGCCCTGCTTTTTTTCTACATGGTTTTCTAGTTGCATGATAGTTAGAACTACATCACAGTGAAGGAGAGCATCCAGACTACTTCTGGATAAAACTAAGTGCTTCCAACAGTAACAGCTGTAAGAGCTGTGCTCTGAGCTTAGGCAATGCTGCAAAGAATTATTTGAAGCTGTTATCCTCATGCACTTCTTTGTGTACTACTCAGTTACTGTGGCTTTTATCTCAGCCAGAGTCATATGCAAAGCTATGTAAGTCACCTCTCGGTGTACCAAGGGGAAACATGGGACATCATAAATTAGATGTATATGAAGTGTGTACAGGAAATAAAAACTGAGCCATGCTGCTGCAGAAGGTAGAAAGGGCATCTCAGTGCTTTAGCCTGCAAAAGGTTTGTCATTTATTGTAGAGCATAAGCCTACATCTATTATTTATCATATTGTTAGCTAATGCTTATTATTTTTGTTTCTGCAATAAACTCTTTGGGCAGCAGTGAGCCCAAGGGAATATTCACTAAAAAATTAAACACTGAGTTTTTACCTCCAAAGTACATTGATGTCAGGTTTCTAACTTGTAGAAAGCATTTGTGGACATTTATTACCTGTCACAGAGGCAGTGCAGGTATCAGTAACCACATGGAGAACAGAAGACATGTAGATGCTGAAAAAATACTGCTGTCTACTTCAAAAAGCACTTTGTTATTGTGCAAAGCCTGCTTGGAGATGATTTGCCATACACATCTGCAGATGACATGTTTTGGCCACCCCTGACATTTGTGGACCTGGGGCAAGAGGACAAATGAAAGCCCATATTCCATTAGGTTTAAATATTTACAAGTTATGAATCAAGATAGCAGGCTGTTAAATAAAATATGCTTGTGCTCCTACCTGAACAAAAATACCTTCATTATGATAAAAATGTATGTTGCTATGGTTTTTTATATGGAATTGGCAAAAACTCAAAGATGACTGAACTTAAATATGCCTGAGTGTCTGGATGGGTTGGCAAAGTCTAGACATGTAATGCAAGTAAAATAATATGTGATTCATGAATAACTGTGTATGTATTCCATAAAATTCATGTTGCTGAATGTGTAGCTCAGTGGTAGAGCAATGTGTTTAGAATGAATTGAGGTCTTACATCCAATCTCCAATATTCAAATCAACCAAAAAATTAATACTTTTCATTTCATGAAAAGTATTAATTTTATTTTTGTACTCAAGGTGAGCTGTATGTTGGTTCTGCCTGTGGTACCAGCTCCTTAAGAGGCTTAAGGCAAGTTCAGTGCCATTGCATTCACAATGGCTATGAAGTGGAAACAACCTAAATGTCCTTCAGCTGATAATGGATAATGAAAGAGTGGTTCATATACACAATAGAATTATTTCAAGCTGCAAAATGAATTAAATGACAAATTTTACAGATATATTGATGGATCTTAAAGCTCCAACACTGAATGAGGTAACCCACATCCAGAGATTTTTCATGTTCTCGCCCCCTCTCTTCTAGTTTTGAGTCTTTAGATGTGTATATATTAACCTAGAGTATCTTCAGAAACGAGAAAATTAGTGACTACCCTAGATGAGAGGAGAAGTTCTAGAGGGCAATTATAAGACTTGTGTGCTATGAGGAGGGAAAGGGAAAACTGTGGACCTTTAACTGGAAAGAGAGGGAGAGGGAGGGAGGAGGGATAAATAACACTAAGGATTTTGTTAAAAGCCATAGTGAAACATATCGTTTAATGTTTACTTCAAATATAATATATATGTATTTAAATGGAGTCATGCCTCACTTGGTGATATGCTTTCTCCAGGAGTCATAGACTAACAAAAAACATCAGTGCCAAGCATGGGAAACCATTTTTTGAGTTGTTGATCATGGGGATCCAAGAGACTACCCAAACAATACAGACTATTGCCATTGCCCTTGCTGTCTCGCTCATGGCTCTTGTCATAGCCTGAGTCATATGCAAAAGTTATGTAGGCTGTCTCTTGGTGTAACAGTGGGGAAGAGGAACATCATACATCAGATGTATAGAACGTATATACAGGAATCACATAGACAGAGACTATGTGGAGAGGGAGATTCTATAGAGGGAAATGGTAGGACACAGATGCTATGTAGGGGCAAATGGGAAAAACTGTTTGTTTTTTTTTAACTGTGGAAGGAGGGAAAAACCCTATTGCTGAGGACACTACACACTTCAGACACAGAACTTGGAGGAACTGAGCTGGAACTGACCTGGTAGCTTCCTCCCTGAGAACTAGTTCTAATGAGATGCTGTGCAAGCTGCCAAGGAAGAAAAGCAACCAAACCTGGGTCTTACCCAACTCTAAATCCTACCACAATGACCATCCATACAAGATATCCCTAGTGGAGCACATTTATTTGGGGAGTAACCAATAGCTGTCTAATTGTACTTGAGGCCTGCTCAGTAACAACTTGTGGTTGGAGAAGCCGTAGGACCTAGAAGAGAACCTATTACTGCCATTTTCCCAAACCAAAATAATTTCTAACTATATTCTAAATACTTCCTTTACACCTACAGATAACTGTAGCGCTCCTCATCAAAAATGTTTCTTTCTGTAATAGATAAATACTATTACAGACATCCACAACTGGTCAAAATGCAGGAATAGGTGGCCTTGGGGTGGCAAACTCTGATACATCTACAATTCAACACCTACACCTAAGGCTCAGGGGAAAAATAACAGAAGACAGGCCAGACTGATTGTGAGATACAGAGGATCAGGGTGTCCTACTGGTAGATGAAGAGGTATAGGTATGTATAGGTATAGGTATAGGTATAGGTATAGGTATAGGTATAGGTATAGGTATAGGTATAGGTTGAGAGAGTAAGAATCAGCAACCTAATAGGTTATGCAATCGCAGGTAGTCAGGCTTAAAAATGTGTATCTATGAACAATAATAAATGGACTCAGTAGTCAGTAGGTTGTATACACACATATCAATAATAATTCTAGAAGAAGATATACTGAATGTGAGAGGGAGTGAGGGAGTGTGGGAGGAGTTGGTTAGAGGAAAGGGAAGCATGAAATGATGTAAATAGGCAGGGTCTCCTTGGAGAGTCACCATTAGGCAATGCAGAAGCTGGAACCAAAGCAGGTGGCCCTGGAACCTCCAGGGTTTGCTGATATTCAGTGCTGTGACTCTGGACTTCTTGAAGGATAATTGGCAATGCCTAGACCCTGCTGATAGGACTTTTTGCATAGAACTCCTGTTACAGAAGTGGGATAGTCTGATTTCTATCAGTCTCACATTACTAAACCACTCTTGGTCACCTGTGAATCAGAACAAAGAGCCCTAGATGGTGAAGACAGGAAAATGTAGCCAAGGACCCAGGTTTGGATGAGAACATGCTATGGGGGTCGGTTAAATTAAGGGATGCGGCTATGGGCATTTTACTGGAGGAATGAGAATATCTCAACTTTGCTTGGAAGGCATTGTGCACAGATGTGATGGTGGAGAATTAAAGAAGTCTATTCTTTGTGGGATTTCTTAACTGTGCTGTGACTATAGACTTATCTTAAGAGGAGAGTCAATACCTGGACCATGTTCAGCTGACTTTGCACTGAGACTGGATGCTGCAGAATTCCATCCGTGTGGCTTCTGTGGTTAAGAATAGTTATCTTGCAGTCTCCCTTGCTCCTCCTTATGGTTCCCAATACCTGGACCATGTTCAGCTGACTGTATAGAGACTAGATGCTGTAGAATTCCAGCTGTGTAGCTTCTGAGGTTCATCTAAGGTCCCTCCCTTTGATTTCTGAGAATTTCTTACCTCCCAGGTCTCTGGTGCATTCTGGAGGGTCCCCTCAACCTCCTATTTCCTGAGGTTGCCATTCTTCCTGCTGGCCCTCAGGACTTCAGTTCTTTTCCCTCACCCAATACCAGGTCAGGTTCCCCTCTCCCCCCCCCACACCCCCATCCACTTTTCCTCCCATGGCCCTCCCTCCATCCCCACTTGTGATTGCTTTTTTCTCTCTCCTAAGTGGGACTGAGGTGTCCTTACTTGGGCACTTCAGCTTGTTGACCCTTTTGAGTTCTGTGGACTGTATCTTGGGTATTATGTACTTTTGTTTTTGGCTAATATCCACTTATTAGTGAGTACATACCATGCACGTCCTTTTGGGTCTGAGTTAACTCACTCAGGATGATATTTTCTAGTTCTGTCCATTTTCTCCACCATGCTACAGGGGTATGTGCCCCACTATGTTCAGCTCATGAAAAGACATATGGTGAAGAATTTTTTGCTAACAGCACACATGTATTGGTCTGCCTTACACTGCATACTTGAGTTGCATTTGTTGGGACTCCGTAGAGAGAAAGGCACCAAAAAAATGTCTGGTGGCATGCTGCAGTTTTTTGCTGCTTCTATGGACTTGGGCTGAATGGCAGAGTGACATCAGCTGAGGCATACACATGTGCTGAGAGGCAAGACATGTGCTGAGGCAAGCCCTATGGAGGATATGTGATGTTTGAAGGGAGTATAAAAAGGACTCTATGGACAGCGTGAGGCTGATCTAGGCTTGCTTATAGAGCTCATTGGTCTCACATCTTCACTGACCTTCACTGAGAGAGGCATAGCCTTTCTCACTTCTCCTGATGTTCCTCACTGGTTCCTTCTATTGACTCAAGCCAAGACAGGCTTGGGTGTATCTTTTTGGTCGTGTCACCACTGTTGTTGTCTCAACTTTACCAACCTGAACTTCTGGTGGATCCTTGAAGCATTTGCAAGTGTATCAAGCTGCAGCTGCTAACCAATGAACCAAACTGCCAATTCCTAGACAACACAGACGGGATTTGCTCCAAACAACCATTTCTAAACAGGTCCACTTCCCCTTTCATTTCCTCTACCTCTAGTGGATGGTGGGCTAAAAGAGAGGTTAAAGTGTTTAAGAACTATCATTAAAAGTAGGTTTTGACAACAATATGAACTAACCAGTACCCCCAGAGCTCGTGTCTCTAGCTGCATATGTAGCAGAAGATGGCCTAATCGGCCATCATTGGGAAGAGAGGCCTCTTGGTCTTGTAAACTTTATATGACCCAGCACAGGGGAGCGCCAGGGCCAAGAAGTGGGAGTGGATGGGTAGGGGAGCAGGGTGGGGGGAGGGTATAGGGGACATTCGGGATAGCATTTGAAATGTAAATGAAAAAATATCTAATAAAATAATTTTTAAAAGTAGGTTTTGAAAAAATTAAATAAAGTTACAGTCCAGGCAGACATGGTGCTGGAGGAGGAGGAGCTAAGAGTTCTGTATCTTAATACAACTGCAGCCAGGAGAGACACACTCTGGTCAAACTTGAGCATGTATATGAGAACTTCAGGCCCACCCCAACAGTGATACACCCCCTGTAACAAGACCACCCTACTCCAACAAGGACACACCTCCTAATAATGTTACTACCTGTGGGCCAAGCACTCAATCATGAGTTTATGGTGGTTAAATCTATTCAAACAACCACATTCCACTTCCTGGTCCTCATAGACTTGTTCAAACACAGAAGTCTATGGGGGCCACACCTAGCCATCATGTAATGAAAAATACATTTAGTCCAATTTAAAAGTCCCCATAGTCTATAGCAGTCTAACAATGTTAAAAGTGCAAAGTTCAAAGTCTCTTCTGAGATTCATGCAATCAGTTAACTGTAATTGCCTATAAAAGCAAAATCAAAAGCTGATCATATAATTGCAACATCACAGGATATATGTTGCCATTCTATAATGTTATAGTGAGGAAAAACTGGACCAAAGCAAAACCGCAAACCAGCTGGTCAAACTTCAAACTCCATGTCTCCATGTCAGATGTCAAAATGCTCTTCAGATCACCAACTTCTTTCATCCTTGTTGGCTGCTTTTGGCAGACCTGGCATTCAGTAGCAACAAACTTCATTCCCTTGGACTGTTCCACTCCCTGTTAGTAGCTTTCCTTGGGAGGTACCCCATGGCTCTGGCATCTCTAACATCTTGGGGTCTTCAGGAAACTGCAACTTCACAGCTTCTTGTTCCAATGTGTGGGATCCATACATGATCTTCTGGGCACCTCCAAAGGGTTTGGGTCAATTCTCTAGCTCTGCTCCATGTAGCTCAGGTTGATCCACTCCACTGCTGTTGCTGTTTTTTGTTGATCATCACATGGTACAAGCATCTCCAATATTCTTGGGTTTTCTGCTTCAACTAGGCTTCTCCAAAAATGACTCATAGGCTCTCTTCATGGTGCCAAGCCTCAACTTCTTTGCATGGCCCTTTCAGTCCTAGGCTGTCAAATGCAACTGAGGCTACACCTTCACCAATGACCTTTCCTGGCCTCTTACAGTGCCAAGCCTCAGCTGCTCTCCAAGACCCCTTCATGCCTTTAAAACCAGTACCACCTATGTGATTCTTACACATTATCAAGTCTGGCTGCCAGCACTGAAGTCTATCTTTGGAACACAGCTTCTTTATAATTTCAGAAAACACTTCCCAGAAGGTCTCATCTCAGTGATACTGGTCTCTTCTTCTTCTGTTTGTTTGTTTGTTTGTTTGTTTTTTTCCGAGACAGGGTTTCTCTGTGTAGCCCTGGCTGTCCTGGAACTCACTTTGTAGACCAGGCTGGCCTCAAACTCAGAAATTCGCCTGCCTCTGCCTCCCAAATGCTGGGATTAAAGGCGTGCGCCACCTCATCCAGCTTGGTCTCTTCTTAATTACTGCTAATTTCTTAGCTCCAGCTAACCAGAATTAATTGTTTTAGTAACCTCTTCTACTCTTGACCCTAAAGCCAGAGTCACATGGCTGAAGCTGCCAAGTTCTGCTGCTTGTTGGGATGGAACACGCCCCCCCCCCCGTTTGATTGCATCATTACCAGTTTTCTGTTTTCAATGATTTCCTTCACTGCCTGTCTCAGTCAGGGTTTCTATTCCTGCACAAACATCATGATCAAGAAGCAAGTTGGGGAGTAAAGGTTTTATTCGGCTTATATTTCCATACTGCTGTTGATCACCAAAGGATGCAGGACTGGAACTCAAGCAGGTCTGAAAGCAGGAGCTGATGCAGAAGCCATGGAGGGATGTTCTTTACTGGCCTGCTTCCCCTGGCTTGCTCAGCTTGCTTTCTTATAGAATTCAAAACTACCAGCCCAGGGATGGTCTCACCCATAAGGGGCCTCTCCCCCTTGATCACTAATTGAGAAAATACCTTACAGCTGGATCTCATGTAGGCATTTCCTCAACTAAAACTCCTGTTCTGTGTCAAGTTGACACAAAATTAGCCAGTACACTGCCTAAGCTTGGGTGACCTAGAACCTACTCTGTAGACTGACTTGAGTTCTGCATGCCTCTGTCTCCTGAGTTCTGGTATTAAAGATGTGCACCACCATGCCTGCACCTAGGCTTTTCCTGGCCACTACTCCTCAAGATCCAGGTCAAAAGCCCATGTCTTCCAGATTTAAGGTCTGGATGACAGGTGGGCCCTCCACTTCTGTATTGTAGTTCATTCCAGATTAAAAGTCCAAATGAAAATAATAACCAAGTGATAATAAAACCTAGATAGAACTCTTGTTCAATGGCAACAACATAAACAAAGCTTAGCTGGGTGGAATCTTGCCCCGAGGTCACTCCCTTATTCTCTTTATCTCCTTGAATATTGGCTTCAGCTCCATTCTACTTCTCAATGTCCATTTACTCTTTGAACCATACATTTTCTATTTTTGCTTTCTAAGCATGCTACCCTTGATCAAAACACTTTTTGTGAAAGTAAGGGAGGACAAAGTCTCTGCTGGGCTTTTTTGAGACTTCCTTTGTCAATACAATTAATATAAATCTCTTCACATTAGCCTCAAGCAGACTCTTGCTTGATGACTGCAGTACACATCATTTCCACTGAGGATGGGGAATACTGTAAATATAACACTCATGGATGGAATTCTCAAAACATTTAAAAATGAAATTACAGAGAAAAGTCTAAAGCAAGAAGGTCAGTGGTTTGAGATCAACCTGGTAACTTAGTAAGTAAAACCTTTTCTTATAAATAAAATAATAAGGTATGGGACAGTGCTCAGTAATGGAGTACTTGCCTAGTGCATGTGAGATGGTGGCTTCACCCTCCAAGACCATTTAAAAAAGATTTTTAATTTAATTTGCATTTTCACGATAAAAGTCTAAAGGATTAAAACAGCAAAATCTGAACTACTGATCAATTGTGATAAAAACTGCATGGTACTGGTACAGCGACAGACATGTAGATCAATGGAATAGAATTAAAGATCCAGAAATGAATCCACACACCTATGGTCACTTGATTTTTGACAAGNGNGCTAAAACCATCCAGTGGAAAAAAGATAGCATTTTCAACAAATGGTGCTGGCACAACTGGTTCCTATCATGTAGAAGAATGAGAATTGATCCATTCTTTTCTCCTTGCACAAAGCTCAAGTTTAAGTGGATCAAAGACCTCCACATAAAACCAGAGACACTAAAATTGATAGAGAAGAAAGTGGGGAAAAGCCTTGAAGATATGGGCACAGGAGGAAAATTTCTCAACAGAACACCAATGGCTTGTGCTGTAAAATCAAGAATTGACAAATGGGACCTCATAAAATTGCAAAGCTTCTGTAAGGCAAAAGACACTGTCAACAAGACAAAAAGGCCACCAACAGATTGGGAAAGTATTTTTATCAATCCTAAATCTGATAGAGGACTAATATCCAATACATACAAAGAGCTCAGGAAGCTGGACTCCAGAAATTCAAATAACCCCATTAAAAAATGGGATACAGAGCTAAACAAAGAATTCTCAACTGAGGAATACCAAATGGCTGAGAAACATCTGAAAAATGTTCAACATCCTTAGTCATCAGGGAAATGCAAATCAAAACAACCCTGAGATTCCATCTCACACCAGTCAGAATGGCTAAGATTAAAAATTCAGGTGACAGCAGATGCTGGCGAGGTTGTGGAGAAAGAGGAACACTCCTCCATTGCTGGTGGGATTGCAAGCTTGTACAACCACTCTGGAAATCAGTCTGGCAGTTCCTCAGAAAATTGGACATAGTACTAATGGAGGACCCAGCAATACCTCTTCTGGACATATACCCAGAAGATCTTCCAACTGGTAATAAGGACACTTGCTCCACTATGTTCATAGCAGCCTTATTTACAATAGCCAGAAACTGGAAAAAACCCACATGTCCCTCAATAGAGGAATGGATACAGAAGCTGTGGTACATTTACACAATGGAGTACTACTCAGCTATTAAAAATAATGAATTTATGAAATTCTTGGGCAAATGGATGTATCTAGAGGATATCATCCTTAGTGAGGTAACCCAATCACAAAAGAAGTCACTAGATATGCACTCACTGATAAGCGGATATTAGCCCAGAAACTTAGAATACCCAAGATACATTATGCAAAACACAAGGAAAGCAGGAAGGATGACCATCGTGTGGATACTTCATTCCTCCTTAGAATAAGGAACAAAATACTCATGAAAGGATGTAGGTACAGAGACAAAATTTAGAGCTAAGATGAAAGGATGGACTATCCAGAGACTACCCCATCCGGGAATCCATCCCATCATCAGCCTCCAAACCCAGATACTAATGCACATGCCAGCAAGATCCTGCTGAAGGGACCCTGATATAGTGGCATCTTGTGAGGCTATGCCAGTGCCTGGCAAACACAGAAGTGGATGCTCACAATCAGCTATTGAATGGAACACAGGGCCCCCAATGGAGGAACTAGAGAAAGTACCCAAGGAGCTGAAGGGGNCTGCAACCCTGTAGGTGTAAGAACAATATGAACTAACCAGTACCCTTTGAGCTAGTGTCTCTATCTGCGTATGTAGCAGAAGATGGCCTAATCGGCCATCACTGGGAAGAGAGGCCCCTTGGTCTTGTAAACTTTATATGACCCAGCACAGGGGAAGGCCAGGGCCAAGTATTGGGAGTTGGTGGATAGGGGAGCAGGGGCGGGCGGGGGGTGTATAGGGAACTTTCAGGATAGCATTTGAAATGTAAATAAAGAAAATAATATTAAAAAAATAAAGTAAAATAAAAAATAAAACAGCAAAATCCATTTATAATAAAAATGTGTAAAATTTGAATATATTCACACAAATACATAAAAATTTAAAATTGAAGTTATAGACTTTATGATTTCATAAATGATAATTTTAAATATTTAGAAGCATTGATTGAAATTTAAAGATGAAATATAAATTATAGTTTATGAATATCATGAAATTTTACAGTCAAAATGAAATAAAAATGAAAATTATGTTAAATAATTTTCTAATCCTGGTGCCTATAATTCCAGGATTTAAGAGGCTGGAGAAGCTGAAACAGTTCAGCACTATCCTCATATTGAATATTAGACCAGACTGTCCTATATGAGGCTCTACTTTAAAAGAGAAATAAACAAAAAGAAAGAAAGAAAGAAAAGAAAAGAAAAGAAAAGAAAGAAAGAAAAAGAAAGAAAGAAAGTGAAAGAAAGGTAAGGGAGCAGGAAGGAAGGAAGAAAGGAAGGAAGGAAATTGTTGAGCATGGTGGCACATATCTGTAAT
Organism: Mus pahari; assembly: GCF_900095145.1. Taxonomy (NCBI): domain Eukaryota; kingdom Metazoa; phylum Chordata; class Mammalia; order Rodentia; family Muridae; genus Mus; species Mus pahari. The sequence goes on along the minus strand of NC_034613.1, from coordinate 137,402,240 downwards.
CCTAGTGTCTAAGATTTTGAGGCTGGAGTGAGAGAGTTCAGGACCAAACTCCATGGTACAAGAGGAAGAAAAAAGAAAATCATACAAAACAAAGCAAGACTCTAAGAGGAGACTTAGACACAATTTTAGGATGCAATGCTTATCTAGTTTCCAATTCACCTGTCTTATAGCCAGATTAGCACGCAAATGTATGCATAAACACATGAATTTAAGAATAGTTTGAATTTCTTATCACGTTAAATTTTGTAAATGCATAAGAAATCATTTGTTCCTCCAGAACCCAGGAGATGAACAAAAAGAAAAGAAGTGTGTACAAGAGTAATAGGAAACAACACTTGCTTATATACACATCTATTGCACACTTGCTGTCTATGGGCATCTCACCAGTTAACTTGTCTTTTGTTTTTATAAACCTCTCTGTTGCTTATTTTCTGTCCTCTAAAATTGTTTCTGTTTCTGATTTGCTACTAGTGGTTGAGTGTGTTTACTTTTTTCTTCTAGAATATCAGGAAAAAGTTCAAGAAAATATTAATATTTTGAGACAATCTCACATACTAAAATTGAACTCAAACTCAATGTCTTTGAACTCTTAATCTTGTTGCCTATACCTCCAATGTCCTGAAATTAAGGCACATCCTACTGTGCCTGATATTTGTGATGCTAGAAATGTACCTGGAATTTTATACATGGTAGTTAAGCATTCTACCAGTAGAGCTACATTTCTAGACCAAGGCTTTAATCTTTGAGTGTAGACATTTAGGGAGTTGACTCACATTCTGTCACCACTGAGAGTTGGATTTTGAGAATCAGAGCTGCCCGTGGATTTTAAAAATGCTTTTACCCTTTAGGTGTGTCTATGATCCACAGTATTCTCAGATGGGATACTCATTGTCCATGTCTTAAGGATATTTACATATGTCTTTACAGAACACTTATTTTCACTTTGCACTTGCAGCTGAATGTACTACAGGGTTTTCTTGTCCTTGTATAAAAAGTGAAGCAATGGCTGCTGGTGGGTTGGCTCCTTCACAAGGGAAGGAAGTTGAGAGTTACCTTACACCAATTTTATATTTGTGTTATCAGATGCTTTGAATATCAGTTTGTTCCCAATATAGTTTGATATTTTCATCTAGTTAGTTCATGGATCTAAATAAAGCTTTCAGAGGTTCATGCTATTAAAGGTGTAACATCTGCCTTTCTATAGTAAGTCATTGTAAAAACGTCAGTATTTGGAGATAAAGTGACTTATTGGGGAGGGGGTAATAGCTAAAATCTAAGGTTTGGTGTAACACATCATCAGAACTAGGACAATGCTCTTAGGAAAATTGAGAAATCTATGGAACTGAGCTGTATTTGGTATTAGCCAAGGTACCCACACAATTCATGGTTAACTCTAAAAATAAAATAAGCAATAATATACCAATCAAAATAGAAGTTGTAGTTGTCAAAAATTACAAGTGTCATTAATTATACAATGTTAGAGTAGCTAAAGTGCAAATTTTATGACAAAACTGCTGTTGAAACCTGGTGCAGTGGTACATTTCAGTGTATTTCCAGCTGAGAGAGGCAGAGGGGTTGCAAATTCCAGGCCAGCTTGGGCATATAAACCAAACAGAAAACTAATGCTAAATAAAGGTCTTATTTTTTGTTTGGTTTAATTTTCATTTTGTATTTTTTGAGGAGTGTGGGGAGGGGGCATGAAGTTGGGTGGGTAGAGAGAAGGGGGAGCTCTGGGAGGAGCTGGAGGACTGGAAAACCTGATCAAAATACACTGGATGCAAACGTATTTTAAATAATAAAAAAATTTAGCGTGTCAGTGTTTGAGCTTGAAGAACTACTTTGTTTATCACTTTATGTGTCCTACCTTGGCACTACTGTCTTAGGATTACCATTGTTGCAAAGGAGCACCATGACCAAAATGCTAGCCGGGGAGGACAGGGTTTAGTCAACTTATACTTCCACATCACTTTTTATCATTGAAGGAAGTCTGGACAGGAACTCACACAGGGCAGGAATCTGGAGGCAGGAGCTGATTCAGAGGCCATGGATGTGGGGTGCTTTCTTATAGAACTCAAAACTACCACCCCAGGGACGACTGCACCCACAATGTGTCCCCTGCTCCGTGCAGTGATCACTAATTGACAACATTATCTTACAGCTGGAGGCATTTCCTCAACTGAGGCTCCTTCCTCTCTGATGAGTCTAGCTTGTGTCAAGTTGACATAAAACTAGTTGGGTTTTTTAAACTTTTAGTTTTTGATTCCTGAAAAGCATTTGAAATGTTTCCATTAATTAGTTAATTAATTAATTAATTAACCTTACATCCTGGATCACTGATTCTCCTTTTCCCTCTCCTCCAAGTCCTTCCCTCCCTGCTCCCCTCCCACTCCCTTCCCTTCCTCTTCAGAGAAGGGGATGCCTCCCATGGATATCAACTTGCTTTAGCAGATTAAGTTGCAGTAGCACACTGCATTTTGGAAAGGTTTAATCAGTATTCATTGGAAGCTCATTTGAAGATTTTAGAAAAGTGAAATCACTGCAAACAAAACTTGCAAACAGAAAGGCACTGAGATTTATTTCTTGAAAACAACAGGGGAACTGAAATTAAATGATGAGAGTTCAAATGATTTGTAAGATTTAATTTTGCAATTCTATGATTGAATATTGGACTATCGTAGCTTTGAAGAATCTTTTGATGAAGTTCCTATTTTTAATTGGATAGATGTATACTTTGTACCAAAATAGAATGACTTTGAGAGTATTCACAATTTTGCAGCATGACATTTATACAAACCATTTAAGAAGAATCAAAATTAGAAACAATTTATTTTAAAATTTTTGTCACATTTAAAGTATTTGTTAAAGAGGCCGAGCGTGGTGGTGCACGCCTTTAATCCCAGCACTTGGGAGGCAACGGCAGGTGGATTTCTGAGTTCGAGGCCAGCCTGGTCTACAAAGTGAGTTCCAGGACATCCAGGGCTATACAGAGAAACCCTGTCTCGAAAATACAAAACAAAACAAAACAAAACAAAAACAAACAAAAAAGTATTTGTTAAAGAAAGTCTTAATGGAAGCAAAATACCACTATTTCAGAAACTATTTGAGCTTATATGTCTATATATTTCAGCAAAACATAACTTGAAATATCCTCTAGGTATAAAATTTGTACCACATCAGCTAAAGATAAGTTGCTATCAATTCATATGTGCCTTACTAATCCATCTATGGCTAGTTGTCATTCAACAAGGGTGCCAAGATTGTTCAGAGAGGTAAAGAACTGTCTGTGTAAAAAAAATAGTGCATGGAAAATTAGATATCCTAGCCCCAAATCATGAGTTTAGCCTTAATAAATCACAACATAGAAGAAAGGAACTCTGAAGTTGTGACTCTAAGAGCAGAAGCTATCCTCTTACAAGAGCACACAGATGAAAACACACATGACCTTAAATTGGCAATGGGTCTCTTAGACATGATATTAAAACCACACATAACCAAAGAAGGAAATTGAAAAATTGTACTTTGTGAAAATTGAAAAATTAAAAAAAATTTTTTTTTTGGTTTTTCGAAACAGGGTTTCTCTGTATAGCCCTGGCTGTCCTGGAGCTCACTTTGTAGACCAGGCTGGCCTTGAACTCAGAAATCCACCTGCCTCTGCCTCCTGAGTGCTGGGATTAAAGGTGTGTGCCACCACACCCGGCTCAATTAAAAAATATTTATAGGTATGTCCATGCCTTGGCACATGCATGGGGGGACAACACCTGGTAATCAGTCCTTTCTTTCTACCATATGGGTCCTAGGAATCAAATTCAGTTTCTCAGACTTGGTGGCAGGTCCCTTTATCCACTGAAGCTATCTCTCAGGCTAGGAAAAACAACAATAATAAAAAAATAGACTTTGTACATCAAAATATGTTATCCAGAAAGTGACAAGCTAGGGTTAGGGAGAACAGCTCAGTTGGAAAAGTGCTTACCTGGCAAGCATGAGGTCCCGAGTTCTATCCTCAACATTCATATAAAAAGCCAGGTTTGGTGTAAAACTTGTAATCCCAGTGCTGGATAAATAGAAATATGCGGATTTCTGGGGCTTTTTGGTCAGCCGGCATAGCCTAATTCATGAGTTCCAGGCCAGTGAAACCTTGTCTTAAAAAAATAATAGTGAATTGTACCTGAAAAATAACCCCCAAGGTTGTCTCTGGCTTCCACATGCATGTGCACATATGTGTACCAATATCCACACATAGCCCAACACACAAAGGACTAATCTATAGCTCCTCTGAGTGGTGAAAGGCACTTTACATTTCAGGGCAAAATAAACAAAACAAATGAACAAATCATTGTGCACATCCCCAAGCCCTGGTTTTGGTGAAGGGTTGGGGGAGACTGACTGCTATACTCTAAGACACTAAGGAGAGGAGAGAAGAAAATAGCCCACAGGCATCAGCAAAGAGCCAAGTAGGTCAGGGTCAGTCAAGGCTGCCTTCTGGAAAGCCAAAGAGAAAAACACACAAAGGGCACAGGCTTCCGAGTGGGAACTTTACTTCCATGTGAAATGATAGTATCTGTATCACGCAAAAGTGGTGGGATCATTGGGCTCCTCTACTATCACTTCATTTTTCATTAGTGCTGAAGCCTAGTATGTTCATGCAGTAGATGTAGATAAAGTGGATCTGAGGATTCTCAAGGGAGAAGCCAGGGGAGCGCAAAGTGGTTTGAAATAGTAGCACTACCAGGTTCTGACAGCCTTGCCATTTTGTCTGCCTCAGCCATCTGCTGCAGCCTCTCTATAATGAGAGGTGGTCTTGGTGGATCTCTATGTGCTGTCTGGCCATCATGTAGCTCATTGAAGAGTTGTCTTGAAGTGCTTGGGCCTTCATTATATGCTCCATGATTGCTGCCCATCCATAAGTGCCTTTAATGATGCAGCACAATGAAGAGACAAGCTTATTGGAGATTGTCATCTTCTCAACGCTCTTATCCAAGATCTTCATGAGCTTTCAGAGATCGTCAACATTTCTCTTGTTCTCCTCCATGTTCTTTTTCTCATCTTTTCTAGCCCTTTGCCATCCACAGATACCCGGCTTTCTCCTATACAACTCCTTGACCTGCTGCATGTAGCACTTGAAAATAGGCTTAGGTATGAATACCATCTTAAAGCCCACTTCTTCATACACTCCATGAAGGCAGAGTTGGCTACACAGTGTTTGCTTTCACTAGTGATATAGTAAATGGATCTCTGTGTCTCCTTCATGGGAGATACATACTTTGACATGAAAGTCATATCTCCTTCTAGAGTGAGAGGTGTGGTAGTCCAGTAGCTCAGAAAGGCATCGCTGCCATTTAGTGGAATCTTCTTTGATTACAAGCTCAATGTTCTTAGAGAACACCTCACAGAATTCCTCACAGTTCTCTTTGTCTTCTGTCAGCTTAGAGATGATCTCAAGTCCCTTCTTTACAATGCTTCTGTATATGACTTTCAAGGATTTGCTCTGCTGGAACATTTCTTAGGGGATGTTCATTCTTGGAACCAACCACATAACAGATGAAGTTGAAAGAACCTGTTATTAATTCACCACAGCTGTCCATGATGAACATATGATGAGCACAGAGCTTGATGTTCTTTTTGATCTCAAAGAGGACAACAGGAACTTGCCAAAAGATGATGAACGATGCCATGAATTTCAATTGACCTTCTACAGAGAAGTGTTTGACTGCCAAGTGGTCTTCCCAGTCACTGGTGAGGCTCTTATAGAATTCACAATCAGGGCTCTTGGTACAAATGGACTTGGTCTGGCTCAATTCTTTCTTAACAATGTATTTCTTCTTAATTTTCTTGTTTTCTCTTTTTCCTATTTTTGCCAGTATCATCCTCCTCATCTGATATTGCATCTTCAATCTTAGGATTCTCCTTATCATTCTTACTGTCCTCTTCCTTTTCTTCCTTTGCTTCATTTTCACTGATCTGCATCTCTCCTTTCTTATCCCCCATTCCAAAAAATTAGAATAGCCCTTGAACTTTGAGTGCTTCTTAACCACTACATTGAACCCCCTATCCTCTAAGTAGTCTTTCTGGTCTTCTTTTGGGGGTGAAGTATCAGTTTAATACCCTGCTCAATAGGCTCACCATGATGTGCCTGTATAGTGTTCATCATCATTGTACTTTGTGATCACAAGTTTCTCTGCCACAATGGAATCAATACTGTCTCTCTTTTTTGTCAACTTGACAAAAGCTATAGTTATCTGAAAAGAGGGAATTAAAATTGAGAAGATTACTCCATAAGACTTGCCTAGAGGCAGGCCTGTGGATTCTCTCTCTCTCTCTCTCTCTCTCTCTCTCTCTCTCTCTCTCTCCAGCCCTGAGACAAGGTCTTTCTATGTAGTCCTGGCTGTCCTGGAACTTGCTTTGTAAACCACGGTGGCATTGAACACACGGAGATCCACCTGTCTTGGCCTCCCCAGTGCTAGGATTAAAGTCAAGCCCCACTATACCCAAGTCTTGTGGGGCATTTTTAAAATTAGTGAGTGATATAGAAGGGCCCACCCAATTGCATGTGTTTTTACCCTGGGAAGATGGTCCTGATGTCTATAAGAAAGCATGTTGAGCAAGTCATGAGAACAAACCAATTAGCAGCATTATCCTATGGCTTCTCTATCAGTTCTTGACTCTAGGTTATTGCCTTGAGTTCCTGTTCTGAATTTCCTGAATGATTTACTGCAAGATATAAGATGAAATAAGCCATTTACTCCCCAAATTACTTTTGGTTATGATATTTTTTATCACAACCATAGAAACCTCAAGACAAACACCAAATGGCTGAATCTTAGAGATGTCTGCACCAGCCTAGAGGGCCTCCATGAAAGGTTTCATGCAGACTGAGCAATGGTTTCTGCATTATCTATTTTTTTCAAGCTTTCTTATGCCAATTCCTGTCTCCATTAAAGTCAGGGTGCATTCCTGAGAGTTGAAGATGATGTCAATTTTCAGCTGTTTACCCCTTCTCAACTTGGACAGGACTGTCATAGCAACTCTTTTCCCAGACATCAGAAGGATTAGAGATCAATTCCCAAAGGAACACATCCTTGTTAGAATAGAAAGTATTCATGATAAGGGACATGTATTGAACAAGTTTTGTCTAAATGGCAAAAGTCTCCATCTCCTTGTGCTACCCATCTCTGGCATCTTGAGTGAGCAGCATTGTACTAGTTCAGACCAGGGTGGGCCTGACATGAATATAACTCCAAGGCTGTTCAGGGGTAAAACCTTGGTTCATTTAAGTTGGACAGGGGTAAAAAACTGGAAATTGAAATCATCTCCAACTCTCAAAAGAGTAGGGCATGTGTCTTTTTTCCATAGTGGTGTAGTCATTGATAAGTTGCTTTTGTTTCAGTAAACTCCCACCTTGCTTGGGCAAGAAACTAAACTTGGTGGTTCATATGCAAAAAGATAACATGAAAATAGAAAGAAGACTTTTGAGAAAGGTTTCAGCAGGAGATTGCAGGGGATCGATGCTGATAATAGTGGGGAAGAGGGATTGA
>NC_034613.1:137389509-137394697 GCF_900095145.1 Mus pahari | reverse complement strand
AAAAAAATAATAGTGAATTGTACCTGAAAAATAACCCCCAAGGTTGTCTCTGGCTTCCACATGCATGTGCACATATGTGTACCAATATCCACACATAGCCCAACACACAAAGGACTAATCTATAGCTCCTCTGAGTGGTGAAAGGCACTTTACATTTCAGGGCAAAATAAACAAAACAAATGAACAAATCATTGTGCACATCCCCAAGCCCTGGTTTTGGTGAAGGGTTGGGGGAGACTGACTGCTATACTCTAAGACACTAAGGAGAGGAGAGAAGAAAATAGCCCACAGGCATCAGCAAAGAGCCAAGTAGGTCAGGGTCAGTCAAGGCTGCCTTCTGGAAAGCCAAAGAGAAAAACACACAAAGGGCACAGGCTTCCGAGTGGGAACTTTACTTCCATGTGAAATGATAGTATCTGTATCACGCAAAAGTGGTGGGATCATTGGGCTCCTCTACTATCACTTCATTTTTCATTAGTGCTGAAGCCTAGTATGTTCATGCAGTAGATGTAGATAAAGTGGATCTGAGGATTCTCAAGGGAGAAGCCAGGGGAGCGCAAAGTGGTTTGAAATAGTAGCACTACCAGGTTCTGACAGCCTTGCCATTTTGTCTGCCTCAGCCATCTGCTGCAGCCTCTCTATAATGAGAGGTGGTCTTGGTGGATCTCTATGTGCTGTCTGGCCATCATGTAGCTCATTGAAGAGTTGTCTTGAAGTGCTTGGGCCTTCATTATATGCTCCATGATTGCTGCCCATCCATAAGTGCCTTTAATGATGCAGCACAATGAAGAGACAAGCTTATTGGAGATTGTCATCTTCTCAACGCTCTTATCCAAGATCTTCATGAGCTTTCAGAGATCGTCAACATTTCTCTTGTTCTCCTCCATGTTCTTTTTCTCATCTTTTCTAGCCCTTTGCCATCCACAGATACCCGGCTTTCTCCTATACAACTCCTTGACCTGCTGCATGTAGCACTTGAAAATAGGCTTAGGTATGAATACCATCTTAAAGCCCACTTCTTCATACACTCCATGAAGGCAGAGTTGGCTACACAGTGTTTGCTTTCACTAGTGATATAGTAAATGGATCTCTGTGTCTCCTTCATGGGAGATACATACTTTGACATGAAAGTCATATCTCCTTCTAGAGTGAGAGGTGTGGTAGTCCAGTAGCTCAGAAAGGCATCGCTGCCATTTAGTGGAATCTTCTTTGATTACAAGCTCAATGTTCTTAGAGAACACCTCACAGAATTCCTCACAGTTCTCTTTGTCTTCTGTCAGCTTAGAGATGATCTCAAGTCCCTTCTTTACAATGCTTCTGTATATGACTTTCAAGGATTTGCTCTGCTGGAACATTTCTTAGGGGATGTTCATTCTTGGAACCAACCACATAACAGATGAAGTTGAAAGAACCTGTTATTAATTCACCACAGCTGTCCATGATGAACATATGATGAGCACAGAGCTTGATGTTCTTTTTNATCTCAAAGAGGACAACAGGAACTTGCCAAAAGATGATGAACGATGCCATGAATTTCAATTGACCTTCTACAGAGAAGTGTTTGACTGCCAAGTGGTCTTCCCAGTCACTGGTGAGGCTCTTATAGAATTCACAATCAGGGCTCTTGGTACAAATGGACTTGGTCTGGCTCAATTCTTTCTTAACAATGTATTTCTTCTTAATTTTCTTGTTTTCTCTTTTTCCTATTTTTGCCAGTATCATCCTCCTCATCTGATATTGCATCTTCAATCTTAGGATTCTCCTTATCATTCTTACTGTCCTCTTCCTTTTCTTCCTTTGCTTCATTTTCACTGATCTGCATCTCTCCTTTCTTATCCCCCATTCCAAAAAATTAGAATAGCCCTTGAACTTTGAGTGCTTCTTAACCACTACATTGAACCCCCTATCCTCTAAGTAGTCTTTCTGGTCTTCTTTTGGGGGTGAAGTATCAGTTTAATACCCTGCTCAATAGGCTCACCATGATGTGCCTGTATAGTGTTCATCATCATTGTACTTTGTGATCACAAGTTTCTCTGCCACAATGGAATCAATACTGTCTCTCTTTTTTGTCAACTTGACAAAAGCTATAGTTATCTGAAAAGAGGGAATTAAAATTGAGAAGATTACTCCATAAGACTTGCCTAGAGGCAGGCCTGTGGATTCTCTCTCTCTCTCTCTCTCTCTCTCTCTCTCTCTCTCTCTCTCCAGCCCTGAGACAAGGTCTTTCTATGTAGTCCTGGCTGTCCTGGAACTTGCTTTGTAAACCACGGTGGCATTGAACACACGGAGATCCACCTGTCTTGGCCTCCCCAGTGCTAGGATTAAAGTCAAGCCCCACTATACCCAAGTCTTGTGGGGCATTTTTAAAATTAGTGAGTGATATAGAAGGGCCCACCCAATTGCATGTGTTTTTACCCTGGGAAGATGGTCCTGATGTCTATAAGAAAGCATGTTGAGCAAGTCATGAGAACAAACCAATTAGCAGCATTATCCTATGGCTTCTCTATCAGTTCTTGACTCTAGGTTATTGCCTTGAGTTCCTGTTCTGAATTTCCTGAATGATTTACTGCAAGATATAAGATGAAATAAGCCATTTACTCCCCAAATTACTTTTGGTTATGATATTTTTTATCACAACCATAGAAACCTCAAGACAAACACCAAATGGCTGAATCTTAGAGATGTCTGCACCAGCCTAGAGGGCCTCCATGAAAGGTTTCATGCAGACTGAGCAATGGTTTCTGCATTATCTATTTTTTTCAAGCTTTCTTATGCCAATTCCTGTCTCCATTAAAGTCAGGGTGCATTCCTGAGAGTTGAAGATGATGTCAATTTTCAGCTGTTTACCCCTTCTCAACTTGGACAGGACTGTCATAGCAACTCTTTTCCCAGACATCAGAAGGATTAGAGATCAATTCCCAAAGGAACACATCCTTGTTAGAATAGAAAGTATTCATGATAAGGGACATGTATTGAACAAGTTTTGTCTAAATGGCAAAAGTCTCCATCTCCTTGTGCTACCCATCTCTGGCATCTTGAGTGAGCAGCATTGTACTAGTTCAGACCAGGGTGGGCCTGACATGAATATAACTCCAAGGCTGTTCAGGGGTAAAACCTTGGTTCATTTAAGTTGGACAGGGGTAAAAAACTGGAAATTGAAATCATCTCCAACTCTCAAAAGAGTAGGGCATGTGTCTTTTTTCCATAGTGGTGTAGTCATTGATAAGTTGCTTTTGTTTCAGTAAACTCCCACCTTGCTTGGGCAAGAAACTAAACTTGGTGGTTCATNTGCAAAAAGATAACATGAAAATAGAAAGAAGACTTTTGAGAAAGGTTTCAGCAGGAGATTGCAGGGGATCGATGCTGATAATAGTGGGGAAGAGGGATTGAAATGACTAAACTTTGTTATAAGTATGTACGAAATTGTAAGATAATAAAAAAATTTAAAGGATAATGAAACCATATTTGTTTGGATCATTTCTATTTTGACATTGAACTAGAAGTCCTAGCTATTGTAAAAAGCAAGAGAAAACCTGAATATGGAAAAAGCAAGAAATCAAATTATCTTTGAGAACAATTAAAATGATCATCTATGTAGAAAATACAAAAGACTCTGTCAAAAAGCTACTACAACAATTAAATTAGTTTACCACAATTTCACAATACAAGGTCAAAATAGAATATTGTAGCAATGAATAATTATAAATTGAAATAGTATCATAGATAACATCATTAAAAAACTATGAACTATATAAGCATAAATCTAACCAAGGAGGTAAGGGAGTCTGCAGCTTGTTGCCATGGTCTTGTCCATGACATCCAGCCCCATAGGACTGAGCCTGGGTATAGGGTACTACAGGAACCACTTCCTAACTGCTAATAAATAGCTACCCCTACTCCTCTTGGCTCATCGTCAGGCTATCCCTTTCAACTGACAATGATTATGTCTCAGTATGAGTCAGTGGTTGAAATTAGTTCTAGTGTGTATGGGATAGTGTGCAAAGTCTATGATCTACACAGTGGCCACTTTATGGCCTTTAAGAGTCCCCAGTGAAGGAGGAACTTGAGTGAGCCTTTCCATCAGCATGGGTTTTGAGGTGGTCTTACTGAGGAGACTGGAAGCATTTGAGCATGCCTATGTTGTGTGGCTGATGGATGTTGTGGTGAATGGAGTATGCTTGGGCCATGTGATGTGGCAGTATTAGGAGGTGTAACCTTATTGGAAGAGATATAGCCTTATTAGAGGAAGTTTGTCACTGTTGGAGTAGATTTTGAGGCTTCTATGCTCAGGCTCTGCCCAATGTGGGATGGAGCTTCCTCCTGACTGCCTGTGGAAGAGTTCTGGATGACTTAGAATCAAGATGTAGAACTCTTGACTCCTCCAGTACCATGCCTGTCTGAACACTGTCATGCTTCCCATCGTGATGATAATGGACTGAACCTCTGAAACTGTAAGCCAGCTCCAATTAAATGTTGTCCTTTAGAAGAGTTACCTTGGTCATAGCATCTCTTCACCTCCACCAGGTTTGCCAGCTAAGGTCATAAAGGTTCTCATGTGATAGTATCTGAGAGGCCTAGATTTCCTTCATGCAAATTGCATCAGTCACGAAGATCTGAGGTCAGAGAATCTTGAGATCTTGTGACAAATGGTGAGACATGAAAGCTGGCTAATTTTGGCCTAGCTGGAATCATTACAGCCACCAGAGAGCCCTTACACCTAAGATTGTTACATTCTAATATCACACTCCTGAAGTTTTGCAGTCTACGTATACACCACCTGTGGGTAAGTGGCATGTTGGTTCTAGCTTTGCAGAGATAGTTTCTTGAGACCCTGTGTTCTGTGGAAATTCTGAAGCTGCCTGGCTCTACAGATTATTTTTTTGATATAGGGTCTCTATAGTCATAGATATCCTGGAACTCATTATGTAGACCGGGCTGACCTTGAACTCACAGAGATCCACTTGCCCCTGACTCCTGAGTGCTGGGTTTAAAAGCATACTGCCCAGCCAAAGTCTTTGATCTTGTAGGACTGCCTCCAGAAGATGACTGCCCAAGATACTGCAAGGAGTATCTTCTTAGAGAGAGGGCCTAGGCCAGTGCAATTAGTGGTGTTGGATGTAGAGGGGTCTGAAATATAGCCATCTATGCTATATTTCTATATATCTATCTCCCCTCCCCTCCCCTCCCC
>NC_034613.1:137381744-137387803 GCF_900095145.1 Mus pahari | reverse complement strand
CTCTCTCTCTCTCTCTCTCTCTCTCTCTCTCTCTCTCTCTCTCCCTGCTGTCTGCTTTTCCCGATGTAGAACTCTCACCTCTCCAGTACCATGTCTGCATAGTCTGCCTTCATGGCACCATGCTGATAATGGACTACGCTTCTGAAACTGTAAGTCCCAATTAAAAGCATTCCTTTGTAAGTGTTGCCATGTTCATGGTGTCACCTCACCACAATAGAACAGTGAATAAAACAGGATACTTCATTTGAATTACTCAAGATCCATCTATGCATCTATCTGACCTTACATGTTCAGTTTTCTCAAAGTATAGCATACCTTTTTTTTAGTTTCTTGCCATTTCCTTGTATTTATTTATCTTTATTGAAAACAATTTTTTCATACAATATATTCTGATACATGACTTCAAAGGAAAAATAGTTTCTCCAATGCAGTCTTACATTTATATTAAACCACACTTAAGGGAAGGCTCCATATCCAGTAATAGTTGGCCAACCAAAACATACCATTTATTTTTAAAAGTCAACTTAATTGCTAATTTTATTGAGAAAAATTTTCACACCATAAAGTTTGATCCTGTTTTTCCTGTCCCCATCTCCTCACAGATCTTTGCCACCTTCCTATCTATCCTAATTTTGTTCTTTCTCTCTCTTTCAAAACAAACTAGAAACAAAGTTCTGAAAAACAAGAGAAACAGAAATATCCCACAAAACATGATGAAAAAATAAAACAAACATGAATGAGACTAACTAGGCCCCCCAAAATCGCCAAAAACAAAGCAAAATGAAATGAAAGAAAATCCACAAAAAGCATGACATTTATTTTGTGCTGCCCATCTCCTACTGAGCACAAGGCCTCCCTGGGATGTGGTTGATATACCCAGTTACTCTTCATTGCAGAAACTGATTTCCCCTTTTTCAGTGGGTATCAGTTGCAGAGAGTATTTTAAACCTTAAATGACAGTCCCTCTCTTTGAATCTTAGACTCTTGCTCTTCATTTCTCTATAGCAAAGAATATATTCTGTCAAAATTAAAAATTAAAAAATCTGACCAAATAGCTATAATATCTTAATGTTGGCTTAATTGTTGAAAGATCAGATAAAATATCTAAATAAATAGAGAAACATTCTTATGAATATAGTTACAAGCTATATATAAATATTAAGATGACAGTGTCCTCTGTCTTAATCTACAGATTCAGTACAATCCCAATCAAGATTGCTGCCAGAATCCTAAGTTTGCAAGTTGAATCTCAACTTTGTATTTCTGTGCAAAAATATAACACCAGCTTTGTTGTTAGATAAAAGAATGCTGGGAAACATTTATTGGATGTATACTGTGTGCCAGGTATTGCTTCATGTATTTTGAATGTTTTGAGAAATCTAATCCTCTTAACACGTTACTCTCAGTTTATGGATATGCAAACAAAAGCACAAAGTGTCAGTAATTTGCTGAGCTCATCCAATTCTGATTCAGAGAGTTTGCCATTGAATCCAAGCAAATGGAATCCAGAGTTCGACTTTTGAGTAATTTGTACTAAGTAGATTTTTTTTTATCCATTACCATTTTGGGGAAGAAACTACAAGGTCTAAGCAACAAAGAACATTTAGTATGCATATGTCTGAAATCTGGACAGAGTCGCCATGCTGGGCTTAGTGAAGCAGCTACAGTTGTAGACTGAGTTCAGATTTGCTTCACATAGTTCTTACCCTCCTTGAATGATGAGCTTAGTCATATCCTAGTCTCCTCATGGTAGCAACAGAAGCAAGAAAGACAGCCTCTGCTGAAGCTAAGGCCCATCTCAATATGCTTATTATTTTCCAGTTTAATTGTTCAAATAAAAAGGAATTAGGTAGCAATGTGAAAGTTTACCTGGGTGTGGTGACATATACCTAATTCTAGCACTTGGATGGCTGATGCAGGAGAATCACAAGTTTGAGGTCAACTAAGGCTATATAGTAAGTCCCAAGCCACACTGAGATACACAGCTAAAACATGGTCTCAATTAAAAACAAGCAAAACCAAAACAAAACTTGACAACCAACCAACAAACATATAACCCACAGCTTTATTTTTCCTGGCTTTTTGATAATGGGGAAGGGCTGTAGAGGCAAGCAGTTCTTCCAATAGGCAGATTTCATTAGAAAGGTCAAGAGCAAGAGGAGGGCCATTTCTGTTCAGTTCAGTGACAAACATAACACCTGACAGAAGAACGGGGAGACCAAGCTTTGGTTCAGTTGTTTAGGGTCTTATGGAGAGGAGAACAAAGGCAGGAAGCATCTCTGAGGGTTAGAGAAATGCTAGAACCAAATGTCAGGACCAAAGAGGAAGACACAGAGAGGAAGGCTTTGCCATGTAAGGGCCATGTTCTATGCTTCTTGGCATCCCTAACAGAACTGTTGTCGAAATGTGTTCAAGGATTTTTTGTAGTTAAACCATAAAAGAAACAGTTACATTCTTACTATTGAAGATCCTCTAAAATTTTCCTCATTTAAACCTCATTTCCTAAGGTTCTGCTTGGCTTGGTAGCAAACACACATTTGCCTTCTGATGAGTATTTGGGCCATTTAGTCTGGTTGCCCTGAGTTACTCCAGTGTAGTCCAAAAGAAGTTTGTTTTGCTGGGGCTTATCACTGATTGCGAAACTAACCCTGGCTAGTAAAAACTGGTAAACTCTGCATTGGGTTTACGTATTTGTTGATTGTAGTATGCATGCACATGTGTGTGTGTGTGTGTGTGTGTGTGTGTGTGTGTGTGAGAGAGAGAGAGAGAGAGAGAGAGAGAGAGAGAGAGAGAATGTGCACTTTGAGCAGAGTTTCCACAAGGAAAAGAAAGGCAAGATGTTGCCCATCTGGATTGTTGGATTGTTCCAGCAGAATTTCTTCACATGATTCTCTTGGAAGTTTCTGCAGTGCGTCTTCCCCTTCCCATTTCTATAGAAGTATAATAACTTACTGAGTCTCCATAGATGTGCCCTGAAGACATCACTGAGATGATTTCTGATTGCTCCTGCTGGGACAGCAGAGTGTAGAATGGGAGTTATATGGGTATGCACACTTATTATATAAAGCACATGTTATTGGAAGGAAGAAAGCTAAAATTGTCAAAAATGCTACAATGTATACTTTGACCAAACTTTCAGAAGATCCCCTGGGTCATGGGCAATAGCGTTTATCATTTCTTTGCAGAGAAAACAATTTAATGCAGTGTTGTTCACAATAGAAATACATGAAAACAAACTAAATACATATTAGTTGGTATAGAACATGTGTTACATATACAGCATAGAACATTATTAAGCAATTAAAAGGATGAAAAATTCTGCCATTTGTAACAATACTGGTGAGCTTGGAGATTATTATTTTTAGTGAAATAATCCTGGCACAAGAAAAACACTGTGTTATTACATACATATGAGAAGTCTAAAAGGAAAAGTCTAATTGCACAGAACTCTGGAGTAGAATAATCATAATAGAGAAGGGGAGGATAGGCAAGGAGGGTGATGAAGAAATTTGCTATTAAAAACTCCATCCATCTATGTTGAGATGTCTATTGTTATTGTCATTGTATGAGTCTTATTTAGGTGACTATAATGTTAAGATTTCATGGATACAACTTCTTGGCACACATAGAAAACACTATCTTGTAGCTGATCTGTTCATCTGACCTTACAATCTTTCCACCCTCTCTCCCTTTATTTTACCTACAGGTTGTTTTGTAGGTGTTTTTATTGGTGATAAATACTCAAAGGATAGCATTTCTCTGCATTTTGATCCATTGTGAATTTCTGTGATGGTCAATATTTGCTACAAAAAGTGAATAGCCACAGGCAATTAATAACTGCTAAGAGAGCAAGAATCAGTCTTTTCCAGCCCACCTGGTAGATTATTCAGTCCCAAGTGGTCAACCCTAAACACATGAACATTTATACAACACTAAATGTACTCAATAGGAATTATGAAATATAGGGATGTCCTGGAAGTCTACTTTTAAAAACTGAAACAAAGAGGAATCACTGACAAATTACATTTGAATCCCAAGCAAGATGCTAAAAGATATAATTATTAGATGGATAAGGTTTAGCTATGTATATTATAAGATCAAAATAAGGAAAGTATAAAAATATGGAAGATGACTCTTTTCTTTGGTGTCTGTCCTCTAGGTGGCTATGTCAAGATGAAGCTGAATATCTCCTTCCTAGTCACCAACTGTCAGAAACTCTCTGAAGTAGGCAATGAAGGCAAGATTTGTACTTTCTGTAAGAAGTGCATGGTCCCAGAAGTAGCTTCTGATGCTCTGGGTAAAGAGTGGAAGGCTTATCCCATCTAAATATGTTGTTAGGAACAACAACCAGTTTCCCCTTGGATTAAGGTGTCTTGACCCAAGGCAGAGCACACCTGATCTTGTGTAAGGTGCATTCTTGATATAGACTGAGGAGAACTGGAGAGGAGAAACTCAATTCTGTTCATGGATGCATTGAGGATGTCAAGCTGAGTGTTCTCATCTCTGTTAATTGTAAAAAGGAAGGAAGGAAGGAAGGAAGGAAGGAGGGAAGGAAGGAAGGAAGGAAGGAAGGAAGGAAGGAAGGAAGGAANGAAGGAAGGAAGGAAGGAAGGAAGGAAGGAAGGAAGGAAGGAAGGAAGGAAGGAAGGAAGGAAGGAAGGAAGAATATTCCTAAACTGACAAGGTACTACTGTCCCTTGGCAGCTGGGACCCAAAAGAGCTAGCAGGATCTGAAAACATTTCAATTTCTCCAATGAGGATGATGTCCACAAATATGTAATCAGAAAGTCCTTAAATAAAGAAGATAATATGCCTAGGACCAAAGCACCAAAGAGCATTTTGTCACTCCACATGTCCTGCAACACAAATGACAACAGAAGACACAACACACTAAGAAAAACATAGAGAAAGATGTAGAAAATGCTAAACGTTAAGACAAGAGGATGAAGGAAGCCAAAGAAAAATGCCAGAGACAGATTGCCAAGAGATGTAGACTGTCCATGCTGAGATCTTCTACTTATCAGTATGAGTCCAATAAAAAAGGAGCCTTTGTGAGTAACAAATAAATGATCAGACATTGAAAAATAGATGATGATTTTTATCCATGTAAGCAAAATCTAAGAGTAGGCATTACAAGGCTGGCATAATAACTTTTAAAATTATTGAATATCTATATTGTTTTAGAATTCTCGTTCCATCATTCTTTTGTATTTATGGTCCAAAATGGTGGCTAGAGTTCCAACCATCATGACTAGATTCATGGAGTAAAATAAAAATGGATAGGTGTATGATATCTTCCAGATCCATCCATTTGCCTAAGAATTTCATAAATTCATTTTTTAATAGCTGAGTAGTACTCCATTGTGTAAATGTACCACATTTCCTGTATCCATTCCTCTGTTGAGGGACATCTGTCTTCTTTCCAGCTTCTGGCTATTATAAATAAGCGCACTATGAACATAGTGGAGCATGTGTCACTTATTACATGTTGGAACATCTTCTGGGTATATGCCCAGGAGAGGAATTGCTGGATCTTCTGGTAGTACTATGTCCAATTTTCTGAGGAACTGCCAGACTGATTTTCAGAGTGGTTGTACCAGCTTGCAATCCCACCAACAGCGGAGGAATGTTCCTGTTTCTCCACATCTTCGCCAACATCTGCTGTCATCTGAGTATTTGATCTTAGCCATTCTGACTGGTGTGAGGTAGAATCTCAGGGTTGTTTTGATTTCTATTTCCCTGATGACTAAGAATGTTGAACATTTCTTTAGGTGCTTCTCAGCCATTTGAGATTCCTCAGTTGAGAATTCTTTGTTTAGCTCTATACCCCATTTTTAATAGGGTTATTTGGTTCTCTGGAGTCTAACTTCTTGAGTTCTTTGTATGTATTGAATATTAGCCCTCCATTGAATGTAGGATTGGTAAAGATCTTTTCCCAATCTGTTGATTGCCATTTTGTCCTATTGACAGTGTCTTTTGCCTTACAGAAGCTTTTCAATTTTATGAGGTCCCATTAGTCGAAATTTTTCTCCAGAAAATCAAATAACCCCATTTAAAAA
>NC_034613.1:137374246-137381164 GCF_900095145.1 Mus pahari | reverse complement strand
GAGGTAACCCAATCACAAAAGAACTCACAGGATATGCACTCACTGACAAATGAATATTAGCCCCCAAACTTAGAATACCCAAGATACAATTTGCAAATCACATGAAACTCAAGAAGAAGGAAGACCAAAGTCCTTAGAATGGGGAACAAAATACCCATGGAAGGAGTTACAGAGACAAACTTGGGAGATGAGAGGGAAGGAAGGACCATGCAGAGACTGCCCCATCTGGGGATCCATACCACAATCATCCACCAAAGGCAGACACTATTGCATATGCCAGCAAGATTTTACTGAAGGGACCATGATATAGCTGTCTTTTGTGAGGCTATTCCAGTGCCTGGCAAATACAGAAGTGGATGCTCACAGTCAGCTATTCGATGGAACACAGGGCCCCCAATAGAGGAGCTAGAGAAATTACCCAAGGAGCAGAAGGGGGCTGTAACCCTATAGGTGGAACAACAATATGAACTAACCAGTATCCCCAGAGCTCATGTCTCTAGCTGCATATATAGCAGATGGCCTAGTCAGCCATCATTGGGAGGAGAGGCCCTTCCTCTTGATAAGATCATATGCCCCAGTACAGGGGAGTGCCAGGGGCAGGATGCAGGAGTGGGTGGGATGGAGAGCAGGGCAGGGGGGTATAAGGGACTTTGGGGATAGCATTTGAATTGTAAATGAAGAAAATATCTAATAAAAATTGTTTAAATGAAAAAAAGAGAGAGAATAAAAAGTGGGCAAGAGCTACAGTGCCCAGAATAATGACTTCCAATTAACCATAGGGAAAGAATAATGGAAAATCTTCATGCGTGGCCTTACTACTTAGGAGCAGAAGCAAACTGTCCCCTCCATATCCAATGCATAGAGAAGGCAAAAAGAGAGGAAACATGGAGCAATGTTCTTCTATGAGAGGCATGGTAGCTTTGTCCTATTGTCAACATGGCCCAAGTGAAGAAAGAAGTCATAAAGGCTATTCCTCCCCTTTATCAACACCATCCTAAATTAGCCACCACACTTTCAACCCTGACTCCTTTTTAGCTCTTTAAGCCTCTATCACTCTCCAGCCCACAACTGCCTTAGCCCATACCTTTATTACTTCTTTCATGAGTTAATCTCCCTGATTCTACTCTTACCTCTTTCCAGTTAATTCTCTAAATTAAAAAATATCAAAGAATAATATTTTCATTAAAAAGCCTGTACAAAAAATTCTTCAGTATTCCTCAAAGCTTCCTTATGAACCCTGGGGTAGAATCTAATATCCTTTTTTTGGTTTATTGAATATTTTCTTTATTTATATTTTAAATGTTATCCTTTTTCCTGGTTTCCCCTCCAAAAAAAAAAAAACACCCTCCTCCATCCCCTCTTCCCTCCCCCTGCTCACCAACCCATCTTCTCCTGCTTCCTGGTCCTGGCATTTCCCTATACTGGGGCATATAACCTTCACAGGACCAAGGGCCTGTCCTCCCATTGTTGTCCCACAAGGCCATCCTCTGCTACATATGCAGCTGGAGTCATGGATCCCTCCATGTGTACTCTTTGGTTGGTGGTTTAGTCCCAGGGAGCTCTGTGGGTACTGGTTAGCTCATATTGTTGTTCCTCCTATGGGGCTGCAAACCTCTTCAGCTACTTGGGTATTTTCTCTAGCTCCTTCATTGGGGACCCTGTGCTCAGTCCAATGGATGACTGTGAGCATCCACTTCTGTATTTGTCAGGCACTGACAGAGCCTCACAGGAAAGAGCTATATCAGGCTCCTGTTAGCAAGCACCTGTTGGCTTGCTATCCACAACAGTGTTTGGGTTTGGTCGTTGTTTATGGGACGGATCTCCAAGTGGGTCAGTCTCTGGATGGTCATTTCTCCAGTCTCTAATCCACACTTTGTCTCTGTAACTCCTCCAATATCCTTATATTGGAAGTAGTATAAGGCAAGCTTTGGGAGAAAAGCTTAAGGAGGCACTAATTCCCAGAGTGGTTCAAATGCATGGGAGGCACTTGAGAGTGAATGCCTCTTTAAATGTAATTCCCTATGTGACTTGCTTGCCTACTTTGGTGCCAATTTTTGTATTGGCTTCTGATGTACTGTCTGTATTTCTCTGTTTCCTCCTTCACCTAAATGCTCATTTGTAATGTTGAATTGCTTTGAAGCATTTAAATTGTTACCAAGATGTCTCTTACTAGTGAACTCTTCCTGGAGCTTCAAGGTAATGGACAGAGAGATAGAAAGTCAGATAATATTGGTCTCAGGATAAATCACAAGCAAGATAACAACAGATATGAGTGATTTCTCAATCATTTTACTGTAGCAAAGTACATATAAACCTAAATTTACTATAGTAATCATTTTATCTATCTATCATCTATCTATCTATCTATCTATCTATCTATCTATCTATCTATCTATCTATCATCTATCTATCTATCTCACTGGCAGTAAATAATTATACTTACTTAAGTAATCATACATACTTATATTGTGTATCCACAATTTTCAGAAATATTTTCATTTTGAAGAGTTAACATTCTTATTCATCAAATACCTCCAAAGTCTCTCTCCCCTCGGTCCCTGACAACTGGGCAGTACCAAAAGCAAATGAGTCTCTGAGAGATATCCACATTTAAACCACAACATCGAGGCACCTCATAAAAGCAGGACTAGACAGTAATTGTTTTGTGCTTAACATTCCATTTGGAATCATCTTCAGAAACTTTATATTGTATTATGTGTCAGATTTTTTCCACTTTTAAGGCTTGGTAATATTCTGCTTTGCGTGAGCTGTTTTTATTTATTTAAGTATCAATTTATTTATTTATTCTGTTCATGGACACATTGTTTCCATTTTTTTCTTTACATTTCAAATGTTTTCCCCTTTCCAGGTCTCCTCTTCCGAAGCTCCCTATCCCACCCTCCTCCCCCTGCCTCTATAAGGGTGCTCCCCCATCTACCTACCCACTCCTTTCTTCCCACCCAGGCATTCCCCTACACTGGGGCATCGAACACCCTCAGGCCCAAGGGCCTCTTCCCCCACTGATGTCCAACAAGGCCATTCTCTGCCACATATGTGGCCAGCACCATGGGTCCCCCCCATGTATATTTTTTGGTTGGTGATCCACTCCCCAGAAGCTCCAGGAGGTCTGGCCTGTTGACACTGTTTCTCCCTCCATGGGGCTGCAAAGCAATGGCTTATACTCTAAGATCAAGAATAGACAAATGGGACCTCATAAAATTGAAAAGCTTCTGTAAGGCAAAAGACACTGTCAATAGGACAAAATGGCAACCAACAGATTGGGAAAAGATCTTTACCAATCCTACATTCAATAGAGGGCTAATATTCAATATATACAAAGAACTCAAGAAGTTAGACTCCAGAGAACCAAATAACCCTATTAAAAATGGGGTATAGAGCTAAACAAAGAATTCTCAACTGAGGAATCTCAAATGGCTGAGAAGCACCTAAAGAAATGTTCAACATTCTTAGTCATCAGGGAAATAGAAATCAAAACAACCCTGAGATTCCACCTCACACCAGTCAGAATGGCTAAGATCAAATACTCAGATGACAGTAAATGCTGGCAAGGATGTGGAGAAAGAGGGACACTCCTCAATTGCTGGTGGTATTGCAAGCTGGAACAACCACTCTGGAAATCAGTCTGGCGGTTCCTCAGAAAATTTCATGTAGTACTACCTGAGGCCCCAGCTATACCACTCCTGGGCGTATATACCCAGATGTTCCAACATGTAATAAGGACACATGCTCCACTGTGTTCCTAGCAGCCATATTTATAATAGCCAGAAGCTGGAAAGAAGACAGATGTCCCTCAACAGAGGAATTTATACAGAAAATGTGGTACAATTACACAATGGAGTACTACTCAGCTATTAAAAACAATGAATTTATGAAATTCTCAAGCAAACTGATGGAAGTAGAAAATATCATCCTGAGTAAGGTAACTCAGTCACAAAAGAACATACACTGAATGTACTCACTGATAAGTGGATATTAGCCCAGAAGTTCAGAATATCCAAGATTCAATTCACAGACCATATGAAGCCTAAGAAGAAGGAAGACCAAAATGTGGATGCTTTAGTGCTTCTTAGGATGGGGAACAAAATACTAACAGGAGGAAATATGGAGACAAAGTGTGGAACAGAGACTGAAGGAAAGGCCATCCAGAGACTGCTCCACCTGGGGAGCCATCCCATATACAGCCAACAAGCCTGGACGCTATTGAGGTTGCTGGGAAAAGCTTGCTAATGGAAGCCTGATATGACTGTCTCCTGAGAGGTTCTGCCAGAGCCTGACAAATACAGAGGCAGATGCTTGCAACCAACCATTGGACTGAGCAGGGGGACCCCGACGGAGGAGTTGGAGAAGGGACTGATGAGCTGTTTCCATGTTTAAATGTTGTTAGTAATGTCACCATGAACATTTATGTGCCAACATTTCTTTGAGACCTTGCTTTCAATTCTTTGAGTATATATTCAGAAATACAGTTGCTCGTACATGATAATCACAGGAAATGTCATGTGTTAAGTCTAACTCAAAGAAGCTGATACACTTAAAACAAAATCTTAAACCCTCCCTTCTATTATAATTATTGCCATAATGGCATCACATCTCATAACATGTGGTTGCTCTGATGTAATTGAAAGTACTCTAGCAAGTACAATCTGATGTTTTGTGCATGTTTTAGTCTATACCCTAGGGGTGGCTATTTTATATTTGAAATTCTCTAATTGAAGCTTTTCATTGCAGGGATTATTAACTCTCCACAGACTCTAATCAGAAATCAACATTCCCAAAGTACTTGCTATAAGTCTTCAAGTATCTTAATCTCAAATCAATATTACAGGCTTTGTTAATTAGCCTAATGGATGTTAGAAATTTTCTTTCACTGGTGATATGGATGATATCTAAGTAATGTGCATTAGGAAGAAATATTGTCTAGGAATTAGCGCCCTTGCACACTAGGGGTATACGAATCCAGGAAGACAAATAGCTTACATATAGCCTTTTAGAATGTTGGTCTGGAGTCAGGATTCCAGAATGCTCTCCTGCTTAGCCATTTATTGGAGGGCTTGTTTACCTGATACTAGATGTTTTGGAAAATTCAACATTTCAAATACCTCACAAACAAGACACATGTTGGGTCACAGGGACAAAGATAGAGCAGACACTGAGGGAATGGACAGCCAGTGACTGGCCCAAATTGAGACCCATCCCATGGGCAAGATCCAGCCCCTGACACTACTAATGATACTCCTGCTTGCAGACAGGAGCATGGCATAACTGTTCTCTGAGAGGCTACACCCAGCAGTCAATGGAAACAGATGCAGAAACCCACAGCCAAACAGTGGATGGAGCTTGGGGACTCTTATAGAAAAATAGGAGGAAGGATTGTGGCCCAAAAGGGGATTGAACTCCACAGGAAGACCAACAGAGTCAACTAATATGGACCCTTGGAGGCTCCCAGACTGAACCACCAATCAAAGAGCATGCATGGGCTGGACCTAGCCCCTGCCCCCATATATGTAGCAGATGTGCAGCTTGGTCTTCATACATGTCCCTCCTCCCAAATGTAGCAGGGGCTGTATCTAAACCTGTTGCCTGCCTGTGGATCTTGTTCCCCCTAACTGAGCCATCTTGTCTGGCCTCAGTGGGAGAGGATGTGCCTAGTCCTTGATGTGCCAGGGGTGGGGGGTACTCAGGGGATGCTCTCTCTCCTCCAAGGAGAAGTGGATAGGGGAGTGGCTGTGGGGGGACTGTGAGGAGAGGGGTAGAATGTGATCAGAATTAAAAACAATAAATTATGAATTAACTAATGAAATATTAAACCAAATACCACACAAGTAGCTCACACAGACCTGTCATAGTTTGAAAATTAAAATTCTTTCACAGGATCATGTTTTGCTTCTTTTTAAAAAATAAAATTATATATAGATGAAAGTTAAAGGTTTTAGCATGTCTTTTCTTTAATGGCCTTTACCTTAGGAAAAAAATGTTGGATATATTTAAGCATAATTGAAAAATTATAAGTTAAAAATGTATCTGGCAGAAAAAATATCCCCAGATAGTTTATGAAGCCACAGCAAAAGATCATACAATTATCCACATGGAAAATCATAGATTGTTTTTTTGACAAACAATTAAATGGGGAAAAGAAATATTTTTATTTGATTAAAAGCTAACATTTACTTTAATTCTTTAAGCTGTGATCATAATGTACAAGTTGCAAATTTTGGGCTAGAAATTCATAACTATAAAATTAGAAGATAGATTTTTACATACTGCTCATGGGTACATATTATGGATTACTGCCACAATCAAATATTACAGAAGCCTATCAACAGAGCACATTTGAATACTATTTACACAAATGCTACTGTGCTTATGAGTGACTTATCTTAAATGGTAAGCAAGACTACTTAAATGATATAATTAATACTATATTTACAGAATTTAAACATTTTACCGCTTTTTGCCTCACACTCCATTGTATATTATAGACGTTGGAGACTTGATTGACAATTTCTCATCATCTTTAAATTTTCTCACATGTGCATAAAATAGCAGCCACTAAGCGGAGGCTGTGTTCAATCACAGCACATGCAAACTTACACTGTCTCTTGTTTCCCACTCATTCCAGGATACAGGATGGAGGTTGTCAAACACTCCCATAAGGGCTGCTGTCACACTTGAGGGTCCTTGGATAGCTTTTAGCCTGGGTTGTAGAATTGTGGATGCTTTAAAGTTGAGGGAACTCTGGATCCTAGACTGTGGTAATGTCATTAGGAACAGAATACACCCCTCAGAAATAGGGCACTATAACTTAGAGAGGGAAGGATTTGTGACATATGAGGGGCATGTGCCCAAGTGTGACTCAAGTCGGCACTCTCTTATACTTTTTTTTGGTTTTTTTTTTTT
>NC_034613.1:137366080-137370721 GCF_900095145.1 Mus pahari | reverse complement strand
AATCTGTAAATTGCTTTTGGCAGGATGGCCATTTTGACTATGTTAGTCCTGCCAATCCATGAGCATGGGAGATCTTTCCATCTTCTGAGATCTTTCTCTTATATTTCTTAATTTCTGTTTTATTTTGTCTCTTCCCAAACCATTTCAGATTCCAGGGTATGGAAAACACAAAGTGAAATTGAACATTCAGTGCAATGGCTGCACCAAATCGCTCTTACAATATATATTAATAGTTATTTGTGGATAGATTATGTCTCTGGGCTTTGTTTTTAGACTTTAGTTAATTTTAAAAACCTCTTCCTTAGGGACTTTCTTTGGCTTCACAGATTCCCACCTCTATCTTGCAAAATACCTACTCCTCCTTTTGAGACTAATAATCTAGATATTGTAATCTTCAGATCAATGGTTCTAAGTATACACTCAAGATCTTTCTGATGACTCTCCCTCACTCAAAAGCTGTTTTAATGATCTCAAGATGAGAAGCAGAAGGCAGCGGAGTTTCCCTTTTGATGGATATCAAAAGCCTTAATCTTAGGCAATGGACAGTTTAGTGGACTCAGAGACAAAGGAAGCACTTTTGGTATGTGTGTTTGGGCTCAGCCTTTACTGGTAATTGGGTACCATTTTTGCATAGAAGTGAGTGTCAGTAATTGTGAGTCTGAAGAAAATCAGATGAGATTGGCTTTGAAATCTGATTTACTGGAAGTCCTGTAGTAGAGGATGTTAATTTTGTAGTAGAAGCTAAAGGGGAAAGAAAGGAAGATGAAAGGAAGTCTTTGTTTTGCTCTTCTACCAGGGAACACTCAATGGGAACACCTAATGAATACATTCCCAGGAACTGAACTTAATTGCATGTTCAGAGGTTAAAATGACTTCCTGTGGTTAGTGGATTGAACACTGTCTTTGGATTCAAATCTAACTGGACAACTTAGGAATAGTTTCTTTATCCTCTGTAAGCCTCACTTTAATCATCTATAAAATGGGGATAAATCTGTATTTATTTAATGAACGAATTGACTAAAGCACCCAGCACTATAGTACAGAAAAATTGTATAGTCTTTTATAGTTATAGCTCCCAGAAACTATGTCCTTCAACATTTTTGTCCTTGGGTACTAACTACCTTTAATGAAGTTGGCTTTATGATCCACTTTAATTATCAAAGTGTGCTCAGGTATTAAGCCTAAGAAGAAATGCAAACTCCTGCCTTTGTGGTTTTGATAGCTCTGACCCACTATGTAAGACATCCTGCAGAAGATAGTTTATATAGAGGCAGTGTGTGTGTGTGTGTGTGTGTGTGTGTGTGTTTGAGAGAGAGAAAGAGAGAGAGAGAGAGAGAGAGGAGAGAGAGAATAAACTTTGGACATCCTGGCATCCTAACTGAGCCCAGGCCCCAAACAACCTGAAATCAGGCCCATAAAGCAGAATTGTGTGGCCAAGTCCAGAGTGGAGTGTGCATTTGTGAGAAAATATATTTTTTGTTCCTTTAAGACAACAGGCTTTTTTAGACTTATGATGTTCTTCTATCTTCTTAACCCAACAGTGCCCTACACTTCTCCTCCATTCTCTTCTTCCCTCTTTTATCCTCCCCTCTTTTCTTATTTTTTTCTTGTAAGACAGGGACTTTTTGTGCTGCTTAGGGTGGAGTTGAACTTGCAATCCTTTTACCTTAGCAACCCCCTAAGTTCTGGGGTTACAGGTGTGTGCCACCACACCTGGTTTTGTGGGTTTCTAGTATATTTTATTAGTTAGTAGTATATTTGTAAAAGACTCTGCCACTTCTCTTCCAGCACCAACATCAATAGTTTGCTGTTATAAAAGGAAAGCTTTCCCTCAGGAGCTAAGCTTCCCCTTGTTCTCATCTTTCTGTAGACACAGGAGAAAAGATCAAAGCCACTCTGAGATATGGCTGACATTTGGTCAGCTTGGCTCAATCATTAATGAAGTACTTTTCATGGCTTTCTGAGCATAAGCAATGTGATTTCATGCCTTCACAAAGCCATAAATTATGAATGTCTTGGGTGCAAAAAGTGACTCTGGGCTCAGTAGTTAAAACACTGGCTGCTCTTTGTGAGGACCCAAACTATGTCTATGTGCTTTGTTCTTTTTCTCTCCATAAGCTACTAGCCAAAATTGGCTGACATTTACCAAGAAAGGCCAACATATACTGAGTGGACAGCCCAGAGTCAGAGAAGAACCATCTCCAGCCAATTCATCGGGACTAGATTTTTCCATAACAAAATGAATTGTGCTATAAGAAGGTTAAAGACAGAAGAACATGAGTGCAGTCCATGCATATTCTTTGGGAGTTCACCGGATTCTCCTTAGTTCTTTACTCATCCTCTTTTGAGTAGGCAATCTTTGTTCCTGCAGACTTTGTGGAGCTGTTGCTTGCCCAACAGATGATTTTAAATATAACCCCTGGGGTTAAGATTGGTTTTTGTTGAGTCACACATATTGGTCATATGTAAATGTTTTAAAAGTAAAGTATCACAGAGATAATATGAGAAACTTCCTGGTAATCGTGATTGGCTTAAGGATGGTGCTATCACTCCCAATGGACCAACTGGAGCTTTGCTGGGAATTTTTCCTTGTGTAAGTATTAAGGAGGTAAACTCATTGTGCTGTGATTACCATGTCAGGGTAGCTAAGCATCTAAAGTTATTGTAGATATTTTAGTCATCCAGAGAGGATGACTAAAGCCTAGAGACTGAAAGTAACCTCGAAGAAGACAGTAGTGAGAGACAGATAAAAACCCAACCTATCCTGATTGCATCAGCAAATGCCTGTCTCCATCTGGGCCTGAGGTTGTAGTGCTTTTTTCTTTGATTCTTCAAGAACAAAAAGAAACTTCTTTCCTTTTTGTGTATCTAGGCTAATTTCAGTTGGGGTTTCTTTCTCTTGCAACTGAATATGTCTTGGCAAATAGACCAACAGTCTATTTTTATAATGTTCTTACATATTTGGGGGCCACAGCTGCACCTACATGAGGATGAGTTCTGCCAATCTGAAAAATTGCTGCATTTTGCCAGAAGAGGTAGAGATGATTTCATAAAAGGGTTGCTGGCTGAGCTTCACTAAAATGGTGAGATCATTAAGAATCTGCATATTGACACCTAATTGTTGCAGGCCCAGACCGCATAAACCAGGTGTGGTGGTACATGACTGGAACCCTGGCACTTGAGATGAGGCAAAGCAATCAAGTTGAAGATCATTCTCAGCTACACAGTGGATTTTAGACCATTTTGAGATAGATGTGTGTGTGTGTGTGTGTGTGTGTGTGTGTGTGTGTGTGTGAGAGAGAGAGAGAGAGAGAGAGAGAGAGAGAGAGAGAGAGAGAGAGAGAGAATTAGGCCAGAAATCTAAAGTCAGTATCACTGGGCTAGAATCAAGGTATTGGCAGATCTGTGGCTCCCCTGGAGATGCTCAGTGTTTACCTCATTTCTTTCCTTTTCTAGCTCCTAGTGACTACTAGGCATTGCTTGACTTGAAGCTCAGTCCCTCCAGACCTGTCTTCTTTGTCCACATGGCCTTCTCTGTGTATGTCAGCTTACCTTCTGCTACCCTCTTCTAGGGATACATATCATGGCATCTGGGGCCCTCCCTGGATAAGATGGACTATTCTTTCCATTTCAAGATCTTAAAATTCATTACACATGTAAAGCCAATTTTGGTGTATAAGACAATATTTACATGATTTGGGAAATAGGACATGACTATCTGTTTAGAAGGCTTTTTGCTGTCAGGGATCAGTTTAGATACTGTGGGGGCCTCATTTTGGCTGTGAAATACTGTTTCATTTTTTAAAAAAAATAGTTGTAAACACATGGACAATTCTTATTTTCTGACCATTATTTTTCTGTTCCTTTTTTTCTTTTTGTGTAACATATGTACATGTGGTACACACCTATGAGTATGAAGGAGGATTCAGTGCAACCTGTGGAGGCTAGAGCCAGATGGCAAGTATATTTCTCTACTGGTCTCTGCCTTATTGCCTTAAGGCAGGTTTTTTCATTGAACTTAGAATTCATACTTTAATGTAGGCAGGCTATGCCAGTACACTCTCAGAATGGGCTTGTCTTGGATCCCTAGCTCTGGGGTTACAGGTATGCATAGTTATGTGTGGCTTTTTATATGGATGCTGGCGATTTGAACTCAGGTCCTCTTACTTTTAGAGTAAACTCTTTCCCACTGAGCCATCTCCTTAGCTTTGGAGCCTTCTTGTGTAGCCTCCAGTGTAAGCATCTCTCTGCTATTTACATCCTGCATATAATCAAATCAGCATTCCTTTTAGGTCCATTTGTATTCCAAAGCTGTTTTCCTGAGATCATTCTCAAAATCTGTTGACTTGGGTGTAGGTTTTCTCGAATATTTCCAGACAGCACAGATTATTTGGAGGTAATATATATCTGTTCCCTGGAAGTACCTGGATGTCACACTTGTCTCCACTTACTGATGGCAACAGACACTTGAGTATACACCAAATGAAAAATTTCACATTCTACTCTACCCTGCTTCTCTCTCCAAAGTGTATGTGTACATACAATACAGAGACACACATGGTGTGTGTGTATGTGTGTGTGTGTGTGTGTGTGTATGTGTGTGTGTGTGTGTGTGTGTGTGTGTGTGTGTGAGAGAGAGAG
>NC_034613.1:137355021-137366050 GCF_900095145.1 Mus pahari | reverse complement strand
TGAGAGAGAGAGAGAGAGAGAGAGAGAGAGAGAGAGAGAGAGAGAGATTTGTATCACTCGAAGTGTTTCTGGATAACCATTTCGATTCTGTAATTTTTTTCTGGCTTGTTTAGATTTGGGCAGAATTGAATTTTCACCTCTTATTAAATGTCAATACAAATAACATTTAGCTAGCCTAGTGCTCTCAGCCATTTCTGAATTACTCAGGACGACAACTGTTTGCAACAGGCACACTTGTTATGTTCTGTTTTTCTCTTACTTCCGTAGCAGAGAACATTTCAGGTACCCATAATGTTAGGCAGCCTTAGGCAAACACAAACCATTCCTTCCACTTTGGCAGACACAAGAGCTGTGAGAAAGCTGCCAGTGTCGGGTTGAAACCATAAAGGGCAGAGAATGCAGCTCGTAATGTTGACAAGCTCTTTATGCATACAGGCTGGTGATGAACAGATCTCCATGAAACACTTTTATATTATCGGCTTTCCGAAGAAAACAGTTAATTCTACTCTGATGGTAGATTGTGCTTCTTGGAACTTGTGCCTCTCTTAATGACCCCAGGGCAGATTTAATTTCATTTGAGCACAAAAATGAATAGTTTAGTTGCATGAGTGACCACTTCCGGTCACCAGGCCCGAGTTGTACAGTATCTCTACTCTGAGGAAATCTGTGTCTTGTAAGGTGGTTGAGGAACTTGGATGAACTGTATTTTTGCTAAATATTATCTTCTTTGTTTTTGTAACTGACAAATTATATTCATTTTGCTGTGGAATTTTTAGTGCAACAGTGTTTTACCTGTTGACAAATAGGAAACAATTTCCGGAGGAAAGCTTATCTGATACTACTTTATTGCTTAAAATATTAATCTGTAGCTCCTTGTGCGATGAAGAGTGAACTCATTCCCCTGCACTCATCCATCTCCATCACATGCTCCTAGCACCAGCTCTCCAATATTATCAGGCACTAGACATTTGTTACTATAAAAGGGTCCCCAAGTTTGTCTCAATAATTCCTTTTCTTCCGTTTGTTCTACTCCTTTCCATCTTTCCCCTCTTCTATCTCTTTCTCTTTCCTAACCTCCTGTCCCTCCCTGTGTCCTTCCTTTCTTGTTTTCCCTTTCCTCTTCATCTCTAGCCTCTCCTCCTATTTCTTCCCATGCATACTTGCCAAATACCTACAGCAAGATCTGTGCCTGGGGTGCTAGAGGAAAGCTAAATCAACCCTCTGTCTCCCAGTGCTGTGGCTGCATTGCCCGTTTGTTAGAGAAGGTCAGGAACGCTCTCAGGAAAGTAATAACCTTGAAGAATATTTGGAGGCTCAACCAGGTGACAAAGTGGACATGTTCACTGTCAGCATAAGCAAGGCACAAAAAAGACCAGGGATAAGAAGTACCACAGCACCACATTCATCCGCCCAGCACCTGCCTCACCACTTTCCCTGTGTTTCTATTTACCAAGCGCCTATGATATGGCCAACAGTACTACATGTAGGTCCTGAGACACGTGACCAGATATAAAAGACCTTATCCCTGCTCTTGGGCAACTTACTCGCTACTAGTAAAATGGCCCAGGATTTTCTGGGATTGGCCTCATAATATGTTCCTGTACACTCACTGAAATAATAATGTTTGGGAAATACTGCATTCTGAACTAACTCTCTCTCTCTCTCTCTCTCTCTCTCTCTCTCTCTCTCTCTCTCTCTCTCTCTCTTTCTCTCTCTCTGTCTCTGATTCACAATGTACAATTTTGCAGACAAGTCCCTGGGAAGCCTTCCATCAAGAAACCTGTTATTTTCATTTACTCGGCNAAATAATAATGTTTGGGAAATACTGCATTCTGAACTATCTCTCTCTCTCTCTCTCTCTCTCTCTCTCTCTCTCTCTCTCTCTCTTTCTCTCTCTCTCTCTCTCTCTGTCTCTGATTCACAATGTACAATTTTGCAGACAAGTCCCTGGGAAGCCTTCCATCAAGAAACCTGTTATTTTCATTTACTCGGCATTTCCCCAATGTATTTAACCAGCAGAGCCTTATTTTAAGTAGTACTTATTAAAATCACATGAAGCTAGTTTTCCAAAGGAATCTCTCCAGGCAATACTCAAGTGTTCCATTCTCACAGACTTTTTGCTTATTATATCAGTTACTTATTTTCATAATAATGATGCCTGAAACAGTCACAAAACCTCCATGGCATACAATAATAAACACTTCATGCTTGAAACAGGTGACTAGGTGTCTCTGTTGCCCTTGGCTGAGCTTGCTCATATATTAGTCTGACAAGCTCTTCACTGGGATAACTGGAGTGAATTGGCTATGGGCTGCTTGTCTTGGCCTCTGGTAGAGTAGCCTTAGCCTATTTCCTTAGCGATGGCTGAAATATAAAAAGTCAAGTTGATCTATTATGTAATTTTTTTAGACATCTCCTTTGTCTAGTCTAACATCTGGATGACCAAAGCAAGCCATGGGGCTGGATGCCCCAGAGCAGGGGGTGGGGAACGTATGCCGTTGCAGGCTAAAGGCTGGCAATACAGGGACAGAGTAAGAACCAAGGACATTCTAGTGTTCAGTAACATCTGCTTAGGACCTCTTAACTCAAATGGCAACTTTTCCATGGAACCTCTTTTGATTTCCTTGGTCTCATACCTGTTTTCCCGTGTGAAGTCCTCTACTAACATCTATTTCTTCCTGCTTGCTTTGGGAACTCTGAATACTCAGATTGTTCCACGACAAACCCCCGAAATCAACAATTAATTACATGTGGATACTGACCATGCTGTTTTACTTTCATTACATATCCCACAGCACCTGACACAGTGGGCTGTGGATTTTACTAAAGACCTCCTAAGTAAAGGAAGATGGCTCTAGACCAGTGGTTCTCAGTCTGTGGGTCACAACCCCTTTGGCAACCCTCTATCTCCAAAAATATTTACTTTACAATTCATAACAGTAGCAAAATTACAGTTATGAAGTAGCACTGAAAATAACTTGACAGCTGGGAGTCATAACAACATGAGGAACTTTATTCAAGGGTCTCAGCATTAGGAAGGTTGAGAACCACTGCTCTAGACATTTAGAAACCAGGGCTCCAGGTGAGGTTGGCTCCCAGCTTCGACCTTCAAGGTTTGGTCTTTATAGTCTTTCTGTTACCTGGGTTTGTACTTTTATAGAGCTCAGGTCTGCTCCAGGGTGGGTGTGATTTCTTGTCACAGAAATAGCAGCAAACCCCTTCTTCATAGCCTGAAATCTAGGCTGTCTGTAGTGCTCCTTTGCTCTCAAGTTGTCAGCTCTCACAAGGACTCTAACCACTTCCTCTACACCTCAGGGTATGTGGGAACCTCACCACCCCCTTTGTGGTATCAATCCTCCTAAATTCAGGCCACTCTGCATATTCCTTCCTGTCTCACGTTTGCTTCCTGTCTGTTCAGGCTATAGGGGGTGCGTTGCTGACCCCAAGGCATCATGAAAGAGGCATTTTGGGTGTTTCTTCCTCTGAGTCCAGCCCTTGGCTGGCAGCAGTAGGAAAGAGCTGGTCAGAAATGGAGCTATCTCACACATCCACAACCAGCCTCTGACTTTGAATAGGACAGCCACAGGCATAATAGGTCTAATCAGCATCAGCCTGTGTCAGTGGCACCCATGTGCCCTAGTCCTGTAACTTTAGCAAGTCACTTCTTGGCTGTGCTTCCTCACTGGTGTAAAATAAGGGTCTTGGACATGTGGGTCTTTTGTCTTTAATGATGCTTGTGGTCACTCACATTACTTAGTTGCTTTGAAAAGGAGCTCTGAAGGCATGGGGATCACATTCTGCAACACATTAGGAGCTTTAAGAGCCCAAAGAGAACTTAATTGAATATTTCTAGTTCTTTCTTGTTTTATAGATACTACAGTTCGAGCCTTGCAAAGGATAATGTCCATCTCTTGCTGTCTGCACCCTCCATATGCCCCTGTGTGGGCAGCATCCTGGTCACCAGGGTGCCTGTAAGACATGCAGAATCTTGGGCCTAGGCCCACATGTGTTGAACTAAAACCTAAATTTATCAAGACCTCTGGATAAAGCACACAGACAAGTTTAGGGAACACTGGCTATGTGAGATAGCCCTGAGAATGCTTGAAGATAAATGAAGCCTAAAATAGAAGTCCCAGTCTACAAGTATTAAGAATCCAGGCCCCAGAGGCCAAGAAACATGGGTCTGAATCTCAACTTGTCACTTCTAGACTTGTGGTTTTTCAGAAAGGTACTTAACTCTCTCCAAGCTTTAGTTCTCTCATGTGTAAGACACTTAGCATGATGTCTGGCACTCAGGAAGTGCTTGGTAAATGTTAGCACAACAGGGCTTAGGGTTAAAATCACAGAATCTATGACTGGCGTGGCCTGAGTTTATAATCTTGGCTCTTCCACTTAATAGTTGTGTGACCTTCAAGAATTTACTTAACTTTTCTGTGTCCCAGCTTCCTTAATTACCGAATGGGAAAACAAAACAAAATGGTAATGCTATGATGTGAATTTCATGGGTTAAGATTTGCAAAGTGTTACTTTGCAGTATGAATACTGGAACATAGTAAGAACTAAGTGTCTGTTAAAAATTATACCATTGTTATTTTATAGACTTGATGAAAGGAGGAGAGTCAGGCATCCATAAACTCGTTAAGGCTTCATAAGGGAAGGGGTTGTTTCTCCCCTACATAAGGAAGTCAGGAAACATGAAACTGTGTTGCTTTCTGGTACTGCTGGAACCCAGATGCCTCTCTTCACCGGCATCCTCATCAGGTGGATTCCACAGGATTGCGGCAGAAGCTCTAGTTCCCATTCCTGTGTATCAGGTCAGTGGGATGAAGAAGTGGAGGAGAGTCCAGGGGCTGTAGATTAGTTATGAGCTTAGCATCTGAGGACTTCAACTGCTGTTGTTCTCATCGAATCCTTCCTATGGGTCATAGTCAGGAGCTTCTTAGTTGAGTGGTTTGACCCTGGATATCCCAGGCTGCAATCAGGATGTTAGCTTGGAAACTCAAAATAGGAAGTTTACTCTAGTTTATGGCAGGCCTCAGACAATCTTCTTTCAAACTACCTCACATTGGTGTCTCTTTAGAGTACCTCATGACATAACAGCTGCTTCACATATTAGAATCCAGTCCATATTAAGGGGATGGGATTACACAAAGGCTGGGATATTAGGAGGTGGCCACCTCTGAGGCTATACAGCATGGGCTTCTTTCTAGGGGTCCTGATGCCTTTGACCAGGTTTACGGAAATTCTCATGCATCATTTTGCTCAGAACTAAAAGGCCAGAACTTAGACATATGACCATACAGAACTGCAAGAGAGATTGAAAAATATAATCGTGCAGCTAGGTGCATTTCTACCCTCAATGAAAACCTACTTTTCATTACTTTAGAAGAAAGGGAGGATGCCTTGTTCAGTGTGTGTGTGTGTATGTGTGTGTGTGTGTGTGTGTGTGTGTGTGTGCTCACACACTTGTAGAAACCAAAGGTCAACATTGTGTGTTTTTCTCAGTCAGTATTCATTTTATTTTTTGAGATAGGTTTTCTCACTGAACCTGGTGTTCACCAAGAATACCAGGTTGATTAGCCAGTGAGTTTCAAAAGGCTGCCTATCTCTGTTTCCCCAGCCATTGGGATTGCAAGCACATCAGGATTTTTGACTGGGTTCACGTGTTTGTAATGCTTATCACATTTACCAAATGAACCATGTGTTTAGCCCTACATTCATTTTTTTATGCCTTTCAATAGAGTGGTGGGTCTCAAAGTGTGGTTCAGGTGTGGTTCAGGACCAGCAGTGTCAGCACCATCTAGGAACTTTTTAGAAAGGTAAATAACTTGAAATTTCACCCCAGACTCACTGATGCAGAAATGAGGAGGTGGGACCTGGTGATCTGTTTTTTTTTTTTTTTTGTGTGTGTGTGTGTGTGTGTGTTCTTTATTTTATTTTATTTTTTTTAAGATTTATTTATTTACTATATGTAAGTACACTGTAGCTATCTTCAGACACTCCAGAAGAGGGCGTCAGATCTTGTTACGGATGGTTGTGAGCCACCATGTGGTTGCTGGGATTTGAACTCTGGACCTTCGGAAGAGCAGTCGGGTGCTCTTACCCGCTGAGCCATCTCACCAGCCCCTGGTGATCTGTTTTTAAGTAGCTCCTCAGAATGGTCTGATACACACTCAAGTGTGAGAGCCACAGATTACAGAGGAGAGGTTCAATTGACCCTCTTCAAATAAAGCACACAGTTTGTATAAAAGTGTCTTTAGTCAGTACCATGATGAATGGAGTGGCTATTGGAGGTGAGATGTAGAACACCAGTGATTAGTTATGGTTCACTTTGTTGTTCTAACCCAAGACTTCACTGGTGTTTTTTATAAGGTGATAACCGCCATGGTGTGGATAAAGTTTGAGGGCATACTTGACAAAGGAGATAATAAATGAGGTTTCCTTTCTGATGAAATAAACTATAGATTCTTAGTGGCTGGAAGCTCCACACTTAAATAGTAGAACCAGAGTAGGCTTATGTAATGCAGTACTTACATAATTGAATCCAGCAAAACTGGTTTTAATAAAAACTCAGGAAATGATAAATGAAGGCAGGCTGTTAAAAATTGGGGGTTTCAATAATGAACATGTAGACTGTTTGGAGACAGCTGCATGGTATGGAAGACAGATTATGGCATCTGTAGCCCAATTTCAGTTGTTCATGTGCCCATATTTCAGTATCACTCAAAATATAGGAGTTTCCCTGCTCATATAGGGATGGTTCGAACCACGGGTTTATGTGACTGAAGAAAGAAAAATGTATTGATGCCATCCATGTTGCTTGTCCTCAATTCTTGACATATAGTAGGAGCCAACACTGTGATGTGGTCTCTCTTCTTTCCCTTTGTCCAAATAATGTGTAGAGATGATTTGTAGTAAAGATACTTTTAAGTGGTTTCAGAATTTACAAGCACATAACGTAGTCTAAATTTGGTTCTGATTTCCTCGAAAATCTGCCTCTCCTTTTGTTTAATGCCATTTCTCTTCATTATGCCAGTTTATATCAAGTTACATAATTATTGAAATGTTCCATTTGGGATTTATTGTCAATCTTTATTCTTTCCTCTATTGTTGTGCTTTCCCCCTTTGCAGATGGGCTTTGCAAATTTAAACACTCTGGTTCCATGTGTGTGTGTGTGTGTGTGTGTGTGTGTGTGTGTGTGCTTCCTTGTGCGTTGGTTGGCTTTCCTTTTAATTTAATTAATTAAACATTTCTAATACCCAATTTGGAATACTAAAGTTTCAATTCACAGACCATATGAAGCCCAAGAAGAAGGAAGATCAAAATGTGGATGCTTCAGTGCTTCTTAGAAGGGGGAACAAAATACTCACAGGAGGAAATATGGAGACAGAGTGTGGAGCAGAGACTGAAGGAAAGACCATCCAAAGACTGACCCACCTGGGGATCAATCCCATCTACAGCCACCAAACCGGAACATTATTGTGGATGCTGATGGCATTATTATTGCTGATGGAAGCCTGCTATGGCTGTCTCCTGAGAGACTCTGCCAGAGCCTGACAAATACAGAGGTGGATGCTCTCAGCCAACTATTGGACTAAATATGGAGGGTCCCCAGTGGAGGAGTTGGAGAAGGAACTTGAGGAGCTGAGGGGGTTTGCAGCCCCATGGAAAGAGCAACAGTGTCAACAGGCCAGACTTCCTGGAGCTCCTGGGGACTGGACCACCAACCAAAGAATACACATGGAGTGACCCATGGCACTGGCCACATATGTGGCAGAGGATGGCTTTGTTGGACATCAGTGTGTGGAGAGGTTCTTGGGCCTGAGGGTATTCGATGCCCCAGTGTAGGGGAATGCCAGGGCGGGAGGATGGGAGTGGGTGGGTGGGAGAGCACCCTCATAGAGGCAGGGGGAGGGGGATGGGATATGGGGTTCCCAAAGGGGAGACCTGGAAAGGGGAAACATTTGAAATGTAAATAAAGAAAATATCCAATAAAAACTTCTAATAAGGCTGTACCTCTGAAGAGCCAGTCAGAATCTGTTTCTAGTGCTTTGTGTCAAAGTAACACGCTGCTATGTTATTGTGCCTTGCATGTCTGTGTGTTTCTGTGGGTGTATATATAGGGGCTTTTCTGCTTAAATTCTGGCTTGCTCTCTTCTCCCTACCTATATCTGCTATAGCACAACATCCTTTCAGTCCTTACATGAATGGCCCTCCACTGTGGATGGAAGCTCCCCAGATCCCCCAGAAGTTTTTGCTGGATGCTGGGCTTTCCTCTCAGAATGGGACTATATGGTGGTACCATTGCCCAGGGGCAACTGAACTGAACTGAACACTGAAGATTTCCAGGCCTTCTGACCTTTCTTGGTCCCACCTGAGTCAGCAAACACAACATTTTTGGGAGGACCCTCTTCTTTGCCTTGCTTCTTCTTTAGCTTTAGTTCTGTCCCCTAAGTAGACTTGACATATCCTCTGAGGGAGAAAGACTTTTTCCTGGGAAGCATGTAGTATGTTATTCTTTTTATATTTTCCTTATGGTGGGAAGGATGGAGTCGAATGTCACCAGGTGGCTCTGTGGGAACTGTTCCTGTGCTTGTTATGATGGTATGGCCTATTACTTTATGCCTTTTATTTTTTAACTCAGTGTGCGTGTGTGTATGTATATGTGTGTGTGTGTGTGTGTGTGTGTGTATCTATAGATTTCTTTTATTGATATGTGTGTATTCACATATGTGTAAGTATGTGTGTGGAGGGCAGGTACTTGCATGTGGAAGTCTGAGGTTGATATCTAGAATTATCCTCAACTTCCACCTCATCTGTTGAGGCAGGGTCTGTCAATCAAACCTAGATTTTGCTGATACAGTTTGTGTTGCTCGATAGGTAGCTGTTTCTGGGGAATACCTTGTCTCCTCATTTCCAGGTCTCCTCATTTCCAAGAGTCAAGACACCCACTGGACATTTATTTGGATTTCTGGTGGATTTGAATTCCAGTCCTCATGATTGTGCTATAAACACTTTAACTACTGAAGCAGTTCATAATTCTAGTGTATTACTTCAGGATCCAGTCAGGGCAAAGAAGTCCTACCAGTCATTTGAACAGTGATATTTCTGTGTGAAATGTTAATGAGGTACAAAGTTGCTTACTAGATAGCCAAGCAGGTGAAAAGAGAGCCTAAGGTGTCATGAGTGTTGTAACTACATGGAACAATGCCCTTCTCTGGGGCTGAGAGAATAAAGAGGCTGGAAATACCTGAGTGTAGAAACTTAGAGGACAGAGCCCTATCTTACTGACATGTGGACCTCTGAGGATATGTGCTTGCTTGTTGCTGACAGGGGGCACTGTCAGTTTTGACTACAGACCCCTGGGGAATGGTTATCTAGATAGTGCTGAAAGGATGCAGGTTCTTTGCAGAGCCTCACTGTCCAATTACAGAGTAGAGTATGGATGGAGAGGCTTGGCACTGAGAACTAATAACTAATATCTAAATCAGAACTTAGTAAATGGTAAAGGTATTGAAAAATACTGTTGGCCATTTCCTAGAACAATGCTTCTTTTTTGTTTGTTTGCTTGTTTGAGAAAAGGTTTCTCTGTGTAGCTCTTGCTGTCCTGTTGCTAGCTCTGTAGACTAGGCTGACCTCAAACTCATAGAGATCCACCTGCCTCTGCTGCCTCTGTCTCCCAAACTCTGGGATTAGAGGCATGTGCCACTACCACTGGGCTAGGACAATGCTAGGACAATAAGGTGTATACATTCACTTGGAAATCTGGTTACAAGATTGCAGGCCTGGGGTGGGGCCAGAGAGTCTCAACTGGAAGGAGTCCCAGATGCCTTCAGTGGCAAGATCTGTGTTAATACTTTCCTGATAGTCACTGTAGGACTTCATTCGGAAAACTGTGTTCCATGTCAAGGAAGGCATGTGTGTTTCATCCTTATGCTGGAATTTTATCACATCCTTTTTCCATTGAAAGTTTTCCAGGATTTGCCTAGCTGACATAATTATGCGTAGACATAAGTGAAAGTCTGGCCTCTTCTAAGTACTGTTATCATCTTAAACAGAAACTTCTCACCCTACATATCATGAGAACATGAGGAATGTCTCTATCTGGGCAAATTTTAGATAGTTCCTCTAATAGACCCATAGATGACCCTATAGGTGATCAGCATTTAGTGATAATTAGAGTGGGTTTATTGTTCAATTTTCTGCTTATGAACTGAAGAACAATCCCCACTCTACCCTGCACGCACATTCACATATGCCCCTCCCCCAGGCTTTTGGGATGATATATATGTTTTTTCCCTGGGGGGTTATTTTGCCAGTTCAGGGTAAAAAGAAACTTCTTGGATGTCCTCAAACTATACTTCAAAAATTGAAGGTATAACAAACAGGGTAGAAGCCAAAACCAAAAAGTAGAAATCTGG
Source organism: Mus pahari (assembly GCF_900095145.1). Classification (NCBI taxonomy): domain Eukaryota; kingdom Metazoa; phylum Chordata; class Mammalia; order Rodentia; family Muridae; genus Mus; species Mus pahari. The sequence goes on along the minus strand of NC_034613.1, from coordinate 137,355,628 downwards.
GAAGATCTTGGGACAACAGCAGCCAAAGAATAAACTGAAACAGTTCTGGCCACTGTCAGCCTTTGGCAGCTAGCTGTGGTATCTCATGTTGGTGCTGTGCCCAGGAGCACCATAAGTGGACTCAGTCATTGAATTCCTTCTGCTGGGGGATTGAGAGCTGGCTGGATGCCTCCTTTCCCCCAAGTGAGCTCTTCCATCTGGAGAGAGATGGTACAAAGGTGAGTGGACAGATAAAAATAAATACTGCAATTCAGACACTGCAAGTTACAAAATGGAAGACACACTTCCTGCTGAGGTGGTTTTTATGGTGGTATCCATAGGAACACCTGCCTCTTGACATCTGAAGTGACAGTGCTACTTCAGTGGCTTTCTCCCACACTTCTTGTTGTTAACAATCACTACACTTTTCTGAAACACGGAGAGAATGGCTTTTGGGAGGGATAATTGTGTAAAGGATGGAACCGCAAAGAGGTGAGTGAGGTCCCAGGAGTTCAAAGAGACAAAACTGTGGTGTTGACTCCTCCAGAGACCCTGAGGCCATGGCAAAGTTCTTAGGCCCATACTTGGATTGACACATCTCCCTCCCTCCCTCCCTCCCTCCCTCCCT
>NC_034613.1:137302548-137353976 GCF_900095145.1 Mus pahari | reverse complement strand
TGTGTGTGTGTGTGTGTGTGTGTGTGTGTGTGAGAGAGAGAGAGAGAGAGAGAGAGAGAGAGAGAGAGAGAGAGAGAGAGAGAGAGAGAGAGCCTTTTCCTTTTGTTAAAACGTCCAGAAAGCTCTGGAGACCATATTAATGGTTTTGCAATCATGTACCCATTTTGCATTCTTTGAAAGATGATTTCAGCTCTTTTTAAAGGATCTTTCTTCTCCATAGTTTTTAATAGGCTTTGTTGTTTTGCTACGTCAGTAGCTCAAAGGGGAAGAGTGCAAGAGGCAGTTTGCACTACTACTTTAGGGAATGTGTTTTCCCCCAAAATACGGAAGCTTGAGGCTGGCAAATTGCATGGAATTGGAATGTCTGAGTCTTCTCTGTCTCTTATCAGATCTAATCCATTAACTTGCCAAGTTTCTTCTCTGCCAAGCTATAAATGCTTATGACCTTTCTCCAAATTTTGTGCAAGTGATGAAGTTCACTCTTCATAATGATAAAGTGAAAGGTTTGAGACTCTTCAGAAATGATTAAATTATGAAGGCAAATCCCTCATGAATGGGACCAATGCCTTAGAAAAGAGGTTTGACTGTGCTTTAGAGCTAGCCCCCCTTTTTATTATATGAGGGTTAGGTGAGAAGGTACCACCTGAATGAGCTGTCCATCACTAGACACTGATGCTTCAATAAGTTGATGCTTCAATCTTGGACTTCCCTGCACCTAGGACGGTTACCATACATTTTGGCCACTTTATTGGGTACTTTTATTGACTGCACTTCTCCATCCAAATCCCTTCCAAACCCCCAACACTAGGAAGAAGAGAAAGAAGGTTAGAGGGAGAAGGGGGCCTAGATCTTTTTAGACTACTTCCTGCTGATTAGGGGCATCAATTTCTTTGGGGCAAGTCCAAAGTTCATTGCCAGGATATCTCCAACCAGCAACCAACAATTTAGCAATTCAGCAAACAGCAAAAACAATCTGCAAAAGCAGCAACAGAGAGCATCAGCATCAGCATCAGCAGAAACAACAACAACAACAACAACAACAACAACAACAGTTACTAGCAGCAGCAGGGACAGCAGCAACCACTGCTGCCTTCAGGGCTCTGGCTTATTTATTTATTTATTTATTTCCCAAATGGTGTCCACTTTTCCCTCACAGAATTCCTCTCCCTCCCCTCCCCTTCTCCTCTGAGAAGGTGAGCCCCCCTGGGTATCCCACCCCTAACCCTGGCACATCAAATCTCTGAAGCATTAGGTACACCCTCTCTTGCTGAGGACAGACAAAGGAGCTCTGTTAAGGAACAGATTCTACAAACAAGCAACAGCTTTAGAGACAGCCCCCACTCCAGTTTTTGGGGGACCCACATAGAGAATGTGCTTCAGATCTGCTACTTATGTGCTGGGGGTATGGGGCTGGATCCGGCCATTGTATGCTCTTTGGTAGGTGGCTCTGTAGGTTTTCCTATGGAGTTCCTATCTCCTTCAGGACTTTTAATCCTTCCCTCAACTCTTCCATAAGAGTCCCAAATTTCTGTCCAATGTTTGGCTGTGGATATCTCCATCTGTTTCAGTTGGCTGCTGGGTGGAGCCTCTTAGAGGACAATTACGCTAGTCTCCTGTCTGCAAGCATAACAGCGTCATTCATAGTGTCTGGGGTTGATATTTGTCCATGGGATGGGTCTCAAGTTGGGATGTGTATTGGTTGTCCATTCCTTCAGTCTCGGCTCCATCTTTGTCCCTGTATTTCTTTTAGACAGGACAAATTTTGGGTTAAAAGTTTTGTGGATAGGTTGGTGTCCTTATCCTCCATTGGGGTCCTGCCTGGCTACAGGAGGTGGCCTCGTCAGGTTCCATGTAACCACTGTTGGTCATCTTGGCTAAGGTCACCTACATTGAACTTTGGGAGCCTCCCCCATCCCAGATATCTGGGACTTCCTAAAGATTTCCCCCTCCTTATAGCCCCATCGGTTGCATATTTCTATTCATTCTCCTGGCCTCTCTCCTGTCTCTCCCAACACCCGATCCTGCTATGGCATTTTTATACCCTCTCAAGAGTCCCCAGAATTCCAAATGTAAATTATCTTCGGCTGGCAGAATCATACCCCTGCCAGAGCACAAGACAAATCATAGTTAGTTGCTGTGGACAATCTGAAGCAGCCCCGTATCCCACACCTGGGACTAAAACAAACACATATTCACATAACATAACTGGGTTTTAAAAGAAACCAAAAATTCTCATTACATAGGACAGTGATCAAGAAATTTGTTTAGAAGCTACCCAGGCAGCAGCAATATGTTATATCAGCTCAAATGTGCTAATATACCAATAAATAACTTCCAAACTTTTACCATGATATACAGTATACGAATATCTGACATATCCTATCAGATTAGATTCCAACTTGGCCTGCAACCACTCATTCTTTGACTCATTAAATTGATTCTCCTGGGCCAGAAAGATAGCTCAGTGGGGGAAGGGGCTTATTGCAAAATCAGATGACTTGAGTTTGATCCATGGGCTCTTTCTGGTGGCAGGAGAGAACCAGCCCAAGATAATTGTCCTCTGACTTCCCACCTGTACTCTGGCATGCACAGGCCCACATATAAACACATGCACATGGTAATAAATATTTTAAAAGAAAAGATCCTTCTTAAAATTCACATTCAGTTTCACTTACTCTACTGACACCCACTTAGCATGTTTACCTACTGCTTTTCTCTTAGTCCTCTGTGAAATACAGTCCATTCCCATGGGGCGCGGACTGCTCATTGCTTGTGTATTATTATTATTATTATTATTATTATTATTATTATTATTCCTTAGGATGCTTCTGCTTGTGAAGCTGTGTGTTTATGAAGAGTCTCTAACTTGTTTTGTCAGTTTTTGAAATAATTACATAATTTAATGAAGTATTATATAAGATGATGAAACATGAACACATTCATAATTCAAAGAGTTATATTTTTTTCCTGTGAAAATAAGGCTGAAGGCTTTAGGAAGTCTCAATAAAGACAGGTTGCTATAAAGGAAATTGCTGTTCAATTAGGCATGAGAAATCTGCAAAATATCCCAGAAAGCAAAGTTCTACGAGGATTCTGTACGCTAGATGCTTGCAAATATGTTTTAGTTCTTAAATGGAATTGAAAAGGAAAATTCAAAGTAACAATTTATGGACTGGAGAGAGGTCAAGACAAGCCATTTCTCTTACCAACACCTAAGAAAAAGTCTTGGTTATGCATTGAGAGATTGGTGAGCAAATGTACACTGTAAATAATACAGTGAAGGTATGCATGTGTCCTTTTTAATAATTTTTATTTATGGTGCTTTTTAATACAATTTTTAATTACATATGATCATATTATATCTTTTTTGGTCCTTTTTTTTGGTTTTTTTGAGACAGGGTTTCTCTGTGTAGCCTTGGCTGTCCTGGAACTCACTCTGTAGACCAGGCTGGCCTTGAACTCAGAAATCCACCTGCCTCTGCCTCCCAAGTGCTGGGATTAAAGGTGTGTGCCACAACTGCCCCGGCAATATATTTGAATTATCTCCTGTTTATTTGTCATGCAGTTACAAATCCTCATAATGGCTGATGAAATCTGGTTCAGGTGGCTTGACCTAACCTCATAATGAATCTCAAGTTCATCTTGAACATTGTTTCTCCCACCATGGGCTTCCTTTAGTATCCTGTGCTAGTCATGTGATCTTTCACAGGGATTTGGGTATGCTGTTCTCTCATCTCAAAGCACTCACTGTTCCGTTTTTACCCCTCAGCTCATGCTTTGATCTTCCTGAAGATATCTGATGTTGGCAAACATAGGAGATAGTTTCGCTTGGGATCCCCACTTGGTTTGGGTTTATGAACACTCCCTTTTTGCAATAATGTACATGGTAGCTCAGCTCATTCACCCACTCATACTGTGCACATGCACCTCTCTCCTAACAATGCACCTACCATCACCAGAAACCCTTCAAATCCCCTACATGTATTGGAATGTGCATGTTTCCATCTATGACCAATGGAACCCAGAGCTTTAGCCAAGCTAGACAAGCACGCTAACACTGAGTTACATCTCCAACCTACAGGTAAGGTGCTGTCTTGTGATGATGCATCCTGTCTTCCACCTAGTGTCCTGTGTTGCTCAACTAGATTGTCAGTGGGTTTGGTGGATTAAATACACTTTAGACTTAGGATATTTTCAAAATATGAGGCATTTATCAGAATATAATCCTTCTTTAAATTGTGGAGTATCTGGACTCTACAGCATATGTTCTTCAAATATATTATATTGGAGTGATAAGTTTCTTGGCAATGTTATTACTTATGACTGTTGTAGCATTTAATAACAACAGAAATTTCATCTGTGGTCAAAAAGAAACAAATTTTAAGAAATCCAAAGTGCACTCCCTTCCTAAATGCTTGAAACACAGTCTACTGATTTTATGGAAGTTTTTTTTCCTTCAAGTTTGGTACAACCACTGTTGTTTCTGTATTAGATTTATATATGATATAATTATAGAAAAGTAACTGATACTATAACCTCCTGGGAAGAAATTGTGCCTATGTCTTTAGATCGTATTTGGCACTGTGGAATTTAAGAAACTATCAAGAGAAACAACACAAATCATTCTGGTTTAGATGTATCCCAACTGACCACCTTCTGAGAACAGGTCCCCTGTCAGGTGTAAAGCTAACAGCTCTTCACTGCATCAAAGGTCCTAGATTCTTGATAAGAAGTCAGTATTGATTTCTTTGAAGTATTTTTTTTAGCTGATGGATATGGAAGTAGGTCATTGCCTTCATTTTCGTTCCCAAAGCTATAGCTTTGCAGAAAGAAGGATCTTGGAAATCAACCAAGAAAGGCTGAAATGCCCATTAGGGGATAACTGCAATAGCAACTTTCCACTTATGCATCTGGAAGGTCCTGAATAGTTTATCTATATCATGGCCAACCTTCACATCAACCCATTAGGTTCTAGAAACTTCCAGCTTCAACTTTATAGACAGGCTCAGAGAGGTTAAAAAGTTGGCTCAATGTTACAGAACTAATAAATATATCTTAGAATTGAAACCAGCTTGACTCCAAAGCCTACATAATTCCCACTTTGCCAAGCTACTTACTCAAGTTTTCTCTAATGAAAAGAGATAGTCTTTTGTTGACTTATTGCTGAGTTGTTATTAGACAGTGTTTAGATTTCTCTCTATTCAAGTTGAGATACTTGCACCCTGTCAAGGTAAATCAAGCTACAAAACCAATGGTATATCTTTTGTGTCAAGTCATTTATGAAACATATTTTTATGAAGACAAAAATGAAGATGAAGCAAGTAATCTAAACACATTTCTTGCATTTCAGAAACTGTTTTTGACTAAACAATGAGATGCAAGGACTGGTAAAGATGAGAAATCACACTCATCTTTATCTTTAGAAGATACCTTTGTCAAACATTCAAAACAATTGCACTGGAAAACTATCATAGTATAACAATTGGGGATTAGTCAAAGACAGAATCCTCTCTAGGTATTCCAGAGGGAACTGGTTTGGAACACCAGGCATTGTTTATAAAGTGTTGACAAGATACAAGGAGCCAAAAAGAGACTAGTGAGGAAATGCAGAGTAGTTACTATAGGAAGTGCCCCTCACCAGGGACCACAGGACCCAAGGGACAAAAAGAAGAATTGATGCTACCAGAGCCTAGAAGCATCCTCTCCACTGAAGTCATTCATGGCTACTGATTTGGGAATTCTGTAACTCCTCCAACTGGGGCCCTGTAAGCTGTCCATATTGTCAGATTTGCTAATATCTCTGAAGCATTCAGTTGCTGGCAGCTACCAGCATTTGCCCATCACCACAGCTGCTTGAAAAGCAGAAGGCCATCTGCTAAGTCAGATATCCCACTAGAACCAAATGTCTTACCCTTTTCTTCCACCTTCTAATCTGCTGTCATTCTTTCTCAATGGTAGCACCTAACCATAGGCTGAGAATTGCAATTTTCATTTTTGTAATAAAGAGGTGACTTAAAGAAAAAAAAAAAAGGAGTAGAATCAGGTGATTGACCAGCCATGGTCCATCATGTGTTTGACAATATAACCAATATATATGAAAGTTTACCTTATATTTTCTCCCAAGGGAATTAAAGAATTGCATCTCATGTAAAAGAAGTCTATATAAGTGGTCTCGGAGTTCAGAAATCTATGTGTCTGGTTTCTGAGTTCAGATATAGTTTGTACAACAAGTTCAGATAGTAAATGATATCTGGTGCGTGTGAGAGAGAGAAGAAGGAGGAGGGATGGAGATGGAGGGGAGACAAAAATGGGGAAAGGGATATATATATATATATATATATATATATATATATATATATATATAAGCTTTTATTTCATACTATAGTGACAGCGTTCACACAGAGGTTTATGGAAGTGCTGAAAACATCTATGGGTTAATTCCTCAATCCAGTAAGCACTCATAATGATGACCCTATTGAAAATCATTTCCTCAGGAAAGAGTCCACACTCTATGCCCTGTGGTTATTATATATGGTGCAAGTTTGCATGAGCCAATATTTTCTTTTTGGCCTAAGTTGTGTACCACAGGATCCTCTGTATAGCTTTGCAATGCACACATTTATTAGCAGACTTTATCTTCAGGTGACAACCAAATCTAATCTAATTTTGTTTGCTTCAAATAGTTCTTTATAAGCAGCAGACATTGTCCTATTACCTGCTGCAACAGCCAATCACCATCAGAGTTCTCCAAGGCAAATTACAAAATGTATCCACTTATCTTTTAGCCAAGTGTGTGATCAGAACTGTATTCCTTGCTTTTCCCCTTTGGTAAATCAATGTTTACTTTCTGAGCCTTTATTTCCCCCATCTGCAAAATGGGAGCCAATAATAACTGCCTTGCCAACCCAATCCAAAGACAAAATGAGGTCATATAAAAGCTATATATTTGTAGCACCCACAAATGTAAAGATTCCTGATTTTTTAATGTCTGTTTGAGCTCTCCCAACGTATCAGGGGTTTATGCTGCCTTTCCAGTGTGGGTCCTTTTGAGCAGAGTGACAATTTTTTACCTTTGTGTGACTCAACACTTACAGGGCTTACATGGTCTTCTGGCTCTAGCTCTCAGGTGACTCCTGCTAGTCATAACCTATTTATTTAACTCAATTTGTCCCACTCTGAGCCATTCTAGACACTGTTGCCAGACACACTCTAAAAACAGATCTCTGATTTTTTTCTTTCTCATCCCTAAAACAAAGCACAGACATTAAATCCTTTTTGCTTGCCATAGCTAAGTCTAACTTTTCTTGGTATATGCTAATCAAGACCCTTTAGCAATGTCATATTCTTCTTATTTCTAGCACCAAAGTTCCTGCCACATAGTGTATGCCTTGTTCTCTGTTAAAATTCTAAGAGACCCAGACTCAAGTTCTAGTGCAGACTCTCATTAGCAGTACAACCTGGGACCTGTTACTTTTCAATGCCTCTGCTTTTTTCCTCTGAAAAAGGAGCTGCTGCTGATAACACTTGTTTTATGATATTGTTTTTCGAACTTTATGGTGTTATATATACTAAGTTCTCAGCACAGTCCCTTGCATAATTAATTGGTCAAGAAATATCATTCACTATGGATATTTGCATCAGCATTACAAACTATAATTTCCTTTTCCATGTGTTGTTTCTTCATCTGGGAAGCCCCTTCATCTTGACCCCATCACTTGAAATCACAAACATTTCTCATGTGACCTTGGCAAGTTATTTTGAGTCTTCTCAGTCTTTGTTTCTTCATCTGAAGAATGCAGAAAGTCATAGCTATAGTATTTCACTGGACTGTTCTGTGGGATCCATGAGATTATATGGAGGCTCTTTTGTGAACTAGACAGTATGGTGTGCACCTGCTCTAGATTTCTTTGATTATCCCCTGCCTATTCATCATCGGTTTGCTAGTTCCTGAATATATACTTTGTACTTTATTTTTGACATTTGTCATAGCACAGCCTTGTTATAATTGTTCTTGCAATTTATACCTATATCTAAATTGGATGCTGCCTCTTTGTGGAGATAGGGTCTTATTCTGTAGTCCAGGCTAGACCTGAACTCATGACAAGTCTTCCCCCTCTCCACATCTCAGCCTCTTAAGTACTGGGGTCATATGTGTGCACCTCCACACCCTGCTTGGATGGGATGCCTTTAAAGGGTACAGCAGTGTCTCCGGCTGTTGCAGTACAACAAGACAGGGCAGTACATTTGCTGAACTGAGCTGAGATGTAAATTCATAATACAACTTGAGTGGATAATTTGTGTGTGTGTGTGTGTGTGTGTGTGTGTGTGTGTGTGTGTGTAGGCAAGAGGTCAGTGTTCAGCATCTTCTATCACTTATCCACTTATTTTTTTAAAAGGGTCTCTTATTTGCCTGGAACTTGCCATGTAGGCTTGGCTAACTGAGAGCTCTAGGGATTCATCTGTCTCTAATGCCTCCTCCACCCAGCACTGGGATTATAGATGCACACCACCATGGCTAGATCTGAACTCGGGTTCGCATGCTTAAGGAATAAGCACTTTACAAAGGGGAGCAATCTCCAGAGCCTGAGTCGGTATTTTTATTTTTGTATCTTTCTTTACCTTGGGACAGGAATCCCTCACAGGGAAGTTCCTACTTTTACTGACTAGGTTACAAGCAGAGACCAGAACTATGTCATGGGTGGCTTCCAGCTGAATTGCAGCAGCCACTGGGGACTTGTTAGAGCTGAAGAAACTTGGGCTTCACCCCAAACCTACTGAATCAAATTCACATGGCTGGAAAGGAGGACTTTGTGTTTGAGCAAATCTTATGCACATCAACATCTCAGAAGCATTTATGTAGACAGTTTAAAGGGAGAAAAATTAATCTCCATTTGACATTTTATAAAGGAGTGCTTATTTGTAATAGTCTGTTTAATGAAAAGGCAATTTATTGCTGGCAAACCATATGTTTTCAAATAAGCAACATTCCGTTCAATTTAACAGAATTTTCTGGAGTATCCCCAAAACTCAAGGAACATTATTTTTTTTTACTGGTTTATTATTAGTATGGTATACTTTAATTTGAAAAAGAAAGAGGAGAATAAAATGTAGAAGAAAAAAGTGCAGCCGTTGGTACTTTGCCTGATCATGTCTATGAAAGTGTGAATTGGTTATTTTGTAAGAGCATGGGGCTTCTTGACTGTATATCCCCCATACAAGTCTTTTGTTGTTAAGTGAAGAAAATCATCATACAGCCTCTGCTTTTCCACTTTGAAAGCTTCATGCTCCCATATTGAAAATAGGAATTGTATATTGCAAACAGCAATGGTTCTCTGCTGGAACCTGTTAGAAATGTCATCCTCTCAGCTGTGGGAATAAGCACGTCAGAGCTTAGATGCTAATTACTGTCACATGAAATGCAAGGAGACATATTAGGACTTCTTGACCGTTAGGAACCCCATCTTCTTGCAAATGGCAGAACATCACAGGGACTTTTACACTGTACACTTTATAATTTACATGGCTGACCTGTTATTTTAAAATACCAACAGGAAGATTAAGGATGCTGAAAAAGCAAAGTCAGCCAATGCCCTTTGGCCTCCCTAAACCCAGTGCAGAAAGTTCCCGGCCTTTAAAGGAAGATTATAATCTGCCACAGCAGAAAAAAGAGGGGTTACAAAAGGATTTATGTTCTATAGTAAGTTTGAACAATCCAGACTTTTCCTCAAGCAATTGCAGGCTGTAGTAAGATTGGGTTGTATAGGCATGGCTGGGTAATTTAGGCATAGGATTGCTAGACTACATTTGATCTGTTCCTGAATTCTGGATCTTGTTTGGTGGATTGCCAAGAGAATAAATCATGCAGGGCTTTGGTGAAACACATATGACTGCAGGACATTGGGACTTCTCTAGAACTAAATGGTATTAAGTGAGTTAATATTTGTAAAGCACATTGCACAATGTCTACCACATGGAAACTGCTCTGCAAATGTTTGCTAAATACATGACGAGTTCTGCTTTGAATTGAGGAAAGCCTCATCTGTGTGCCTAGAAATACTTTTGAGTTAGTAAATGGATGGATCTTGACTGAATGAATGCCCTAAGTTTGAGGCTATAGAACTCCCACTCAGTTGGTACCAATTGCTTGCTTTGTTCACAACTGGCCTTTTCCCCCTTAAACATTGTGGCTCACTTGAGATATGTCCAAGAGCTACATAAATGAGAAAGCCACACTCAAGATAGTTTATTCTCAGATATCCACTTCAAGTTCAACTGGGGGGGGGGGTTACATATTGGGTGAGTCACCCAGGATAAATAGCTAAAAGTTGACATATTTCCCAGAGGAGTGGTGAAATACTGTAGCAAGAATGTCAGGAAACTCCCCTTGAATGTAATATATGGCTGGGGAGAGCTCTCAGTCCCTACTACTAAAACTTCTACTAAAGAATTACCAGACAATTCAGAGTCATCATCTTCCTGACTCACAAAAACAGCAGTGAATTTAAAACATTTATTGTAACTGTCTGTTTCTCATGATTTCTTCCTTCTCTTCTAACATAGCTCTTCTCTCCTCCCCCTCTCTTTCCGTTCATGTGTTTTGGAGAAACCAATTCTATCTACATATTCAGGGATAGCCTAGTTGGCTGAAGGTTATCCCCAGTCTCCTTAAATAGACAGATGACCCAACTCTGGCAGATGGGTCTTGGGGCAGCTTGTTCAAAGGCTTCTAGGAAATGTCTTCACTCCTAAGAGAGCCACAAATAGAGACAGTCTCTTTTACATGCCTGGTGTACATGCCTGAAGCAGCTGCAACCATCTTGTTGCTTGTTCAAGGTTGACATCAGAATGGAAAGCTACTAAGGGGCGGAATAGGTTAAAGACTTTGTGAGCTGAAACGACCCATATGTTATCTCATCAATCATTCCAACACTGTTTGAGGTAGCTTATGTTATCCCTAATGGGCAGGGTGAGTAAACCAAGAGGTTAAACAGCTCAGGGTCACACAACACATAGGTGGAAGATCTAAAATTCAAACTGAACTCTGTTCAACTTCAGAGGCTGTGTTTGTTGTTGTGCTGTCTGAACCTTGATTCAGATGACGAGTGAACAAGAAGCAGAACATGAGAGCTGGCTGGCCTATTTTTTCTTTCGTTTTTTTCTTTTGACTTCGATGCCTAACATTTGACCTTTTTTGACCTCTATTTCATCATGTGTAAGATAGTTGGACCAGATGTTTACGGAGGTTCTTTTTGTCTCTAAGATCTTTTGAAATGCTTGGTAAACCACAGGGAGGGATAAAAGAAAAAAAAACATACATTTGGTATCTTGAGAAAGGACACAGGGCAGGATTTGCCCTTCGAGTCCAAGATTTGGGGAGCCCAAAGAACAACAGAAGGTTCCATGTGGCATTCAAGGGAATAAGCCTAAAACATTTCTTGCCACAGCAAGTATTATAGAGGTAGAAAGGGACCAATGAGAGGTATTTTCTGCAAGTTCCTCTTCAGCAAAGCAACCAGCTTGATTGCTCAGTTCCTGAACAGGGAGTGAAATTCTGAAACACTTTTATGCTATCTCCACAATGCTTAAACCATTATAGACATGCCAGTTTCCATGGCACTTAAAGTATTACAGACATGCAATTTGCATTTAAAGCATTCCAGACGTGATGTGTGTGTGGGTACATTATGTGAAGTGCCTTTAAAGGTGACATACATTCCCCACTTAAGTTCATTTGTTTTTGTTTTGTTTTGTTTGGCTTTTTCTTTTCTGTGTTTGAACTTGATTTTGGATGGACAGTAGCTATTGGATATGGTAGGGGTACCATAGGATATTTTGGTCCATGTGTACATTGTACAGCGATGAAATTAACACCATCAACCTGTCCATCACCTTAAAGATTTATCATTTTTTTCCTGTGGTGAGAACATTCAAAGTCTTTCAGCTATTTTGAAATGCATATTAGACATTGCAAGAAAACTTGTTTTTCTGATATTATCAACAGAGACAGCAGTAGTGCTCAGAGAAGCTTCATCCCTGAGTCACCAGGGAGGCACCCCTTGGGGGAGACATTCCTTTATGGCCAAGACAGGAGTCACGCCTGCTATAGGTATGCGTCCTTAAGGTCTTTCCTTGCCTATATTAATTTTAAAAAAGATTTATTTATTTGTATGCACATTGGGGTTTTGCCTGCATATATGTCTGTGCAGAAGTGTCAGAAGTCCTACAACTGGAGTTACAGTTAGCTGCCATATGGGTGCTGGGAATTGAACCTGGGTCTTCCTCAAGAGCAGCCAGTACTCTTAACTGCTGAGCCATTTCTTTAGCCCATATATTAGTTTAAAAGAGCTTCTGTACAAAGCTCACCAAATGGATGGTTTAAAACCCACATCCACAGGTGAGACATTTAAAAAACCAAGGTGCTATTAGGCCACACTCCCTGTGAAAGCTGTTAGGGAGGATCATTGCTCACCTCTGTTTGCTTCTGGTCGTTGGTTGGAGATCCTGACTATTCCTTGGCTTGCATCATGGGATGTGACATGTCAATCCTTGCTTCCGTCACCATATGGCTGTCTTCTTGTGTGTTTCTTTTTTTAAGGACACACGTCATATTGGATTTAGTGTCCACCCTACTCCAGACTGATCACACATGAACTAATTGCATCTGATGTGACTTTATTTCTACATAAGGTTACAATTCAGTGCCTGATACCACCCATCTAGACACAATCCTACTCACAGCTAATTGAGTTCTTACTGTATGAAGCAGTGTGTTTTTCTATTTGGAGTGACTGTTTTCTTGTATTTTCCTTGTTTTCCTCCTCCCCCTTCATCCCTGCCCCCTCTCCTTCCCTCCCTCCCTCCCTCCCTCCCTTCCTTCCTTCCTTCCTTCCTTCCTTCCTTCCTTCCTTATTTTTGAGACAGGGTCTTACTATATAGTCTAGGCTGGCCTGGCCTCAATCATACAATCCTCCTGTCTTAGCCTTTCAAGTTTTATACTTATTTATTTGCTTATTTATTTATTTATTTATTTACATTACAAGCATGGGTTACTACACCTGTATTTTTTCTCTTCACTCTCGCTTTTTTTTTTTTTAAAAAAGTGTGTTGAAATGTATTCTACTTTCCAGAGGTGGGAGGATCTGGGTGCTTCTAGACTAGCAGCTAAAGTCTGGACTACTGCTTCTCCAACAATACTGAGTGTGGAAATCCCCTGAGAACGTTCTTAGAAGCCCAGTCCTCGATGCAGTAGGTCTAGGTGGGGCCTGGGATCTGACTTTTCTAACAAGCTGATGCTGCTGGTCCACAAATTAGTAGGCTCTAGATTTAGGGTAGATGGTGCTTACATCTGTGTATTCAGAACATTCATATTTATTCTTGGGACATTTCAAAACTTTAGCTGTGTATTAGCCAGAAAAAGTCCCAGTGAACTATTTCTTATTTTTAAAAAATCCAAAAATGGGAAAGAGTAATTCAATTATTTCATTTTCATGCAAGAGTGAAGTCAGAAACATCTGTGTGTAGTCATCTGGAAACAGTGTTTTCTAATTTCTGGACCATGGTAACTAGTTTGAGATATGCATGTCTGAAGCTGTCATTCTTAGGATTGATTCAAGGTTTGGGACAACCAAGCAGCTTCCTGCTCAGAAAATAATATCCTTTTGCGAAACCTGAGGTCAGTTTTGATAGCTATTGTCCACTTCTTGCTTCAAGAAGTCAAACACTCAGATTGCTTGGCGTTCAAATACTATTGGAAGCTCTATTCCAGGGCCCACCCAGAAGATCCCCAAAGACCACATCTGCAGCATTGCTCTCTCCCACACCCAGAATCCTCTTCACTTCTTACCTCACTCAGACCATCAATTATTCCCAGACACTCTCCATCCATGCTGGAACAGGTGGAAGCATCAAAGTATACCTACCTCCTGGAGGGCTCAGCCTTTTGATGAACCTCTTTAGAATAGTTTCCAGAGCCATGCAATAGGTCTGTGATGTTTGGGGCTGGCAATTTGGTTTTCAAAATTCAGCAATGTCTTGATTACTTCCAGCTCAATGCCCCCCAATGCATTATTGGCTCTCTAATAAAACTTAGTTGGAGGTTTCTAGGAATATAGTTGTCTGTTTGGCAATTACATCTTCTGAGTCAGAATGTTAATTTGTTTTCATGGTCAGCACTATGACTATAGAGTTTGTAATAGAACCCAATTTATCAAACTGCAAAACCTTGCCCCATCTTATAATGGTCGAAAGGATGGGGAGAAAAAGCAACCACACAGAGAATTTTGATTACCTATGTCTGTATACCAAACAGTGATTTAATGCAAAAGCTATTTTACGTGCTGATGACTATTGATTAGTGAGTTGGAGAGGCAAAGTTGGGGCACCTTATGTCTTCCTGGGGATATCTGGACCTCTGGCTTGCTAGCTTGAAAGTGTGGAGAACTGGCTGACATGTGTATATTAGGGTCATGCGGGGCCTCAGCTCTTTGCTCCCTGGCTTCTCCACGTGGCTAGTTGGATCTGCCTGTGGTGGTGATTTCAAGATAGTTTGCCTTTGTTGGAATCAGAGAATGGAAACTTGCCGGCCACCCAAAGGCTTGATGCTCAGGGTTATGGCTCAGAAACCAGCGCACTGTCATTTCTGCCACCTTCTACTGTTCAAAGCAAGTCACAGAGCATGCCTTGATTTAAGCTAAGGGGAGATGAACTCTGACCTCTGGAAGGGAAGGATGACAAAGACTTTGTGGCTATCTTTATGTTCCTTTCAGGTTCTGAACAGATTAACTCAAGACCGAATGCTAATAGAATATCCCATGATTGCTGTGATCATCATCCAGTGGGCAATCTTTAACTTTTCAGCAACTAGTCTTTGAACCATCAGCTACAGTCATACTCTTAGACCTTTCACTGTTAGCTTTCAAAACTTTTCCTTTGCTTTTCTGCTTTTCAATAGCTAATCTTTTACAAGTTAAAAAAAATTTTTTTAAGAAGAAGAAATTGTCATTCTTTTGTTGATTTATAAAAACCTCTAAGTCATATCTGGATACTAGCAAAATTTTGATAATATTTAGTACATATAACAAAAATAAGGGCTGAGAGATGGCTCAAGAACACTGACTGCTCTTCCAGAGGTCCTGAGTTTAATTCCCAGCAACCACGTGGTGGCTCACGATCATCTGTAATGGGATCTGATGCCTTCTTCTGGTGCATCTGAAGACAGCAATAGTGAATACAGGAGGAGGGTGACCCTGTAGGAGGACCAGCAGTTTCAATTAACCTGAACCCTGGAAATCTCTCAGATACTGGAACACCAACCAGGCAGCACACACCAGCTGATATGAGGCCCCCACCACATATACAGAAGAGGACCGCCAGGTCTGGTTTCAGTCAGAGATGATGCACCTAACCCTCAACAGACTGGAGGCTCCAGGGAGTTTAGAGGTCTGGTGGGGGTGGGTGGGTGGGGACATCCTTGTGGAGACAGGGGCCGGAGAGGAGGTATGGGATGTGGAACAGAGGGTGGACCGGGAGGGGAATAAAATCTGGAGTTTAAAATAAATAAATATTTTTTAAAGACAAGAAAGGCAAAATATAAAAGTGTTTCTTTGTTTTGACTCTCAGAAGAACCACAAACAATTAATTCATCCTGTCTCTTTTTTCTATATATATACATTTGAGTCTATATGTGGATGTTTATAGTAGTTTTTTCTTAAACAAAACTGTACATTAAGATGCAATTTACCTTTCCTATTTAGAACTATAGCTGGGCAGTGGTGGCACATGCCACTAATCCCAGCACTTAGGTAACAGAGGCAAGTTCGAGACCAGCCTGGTCTATAGAGGAGTTCCGGGAGAGTCAGGGCTACACAGAGAAACCCTGTCTAGAAAAACTAAATCAATCAATCAATCAATCAATACAAAAGAAATATAGTATTTAGATTGATCCATACTAATATATCTATACACTGCTTTCTGTTAAGAGAGATTTTAGTTTTAATTATTTGTGTACTGCATGAGTGTGGGTTTGTGCACATAAGGCAAGTGCCTGTGGAGGTTAAGAACCTTTGGGACCTTTGTAGCTGAAGACATGTGTGGTTGCAAGCTATGTGATGGGCATGCTGGGGACCAGACCCAGGCCATCTACAAGAGCAGTACTTAATGTTCACCAATCACTGGGCCACCTCGTCAGTCCCAACATACTGCTTTTTAAAAAATGGGTTCAAGTTGTTCCATAATACTGACATGACATAATATAGACTTTCCTAGTAATAGTTGTAGACCTTCTGTTTGTAATTTTTAAAAACAATAAATGGCGATGGCAAGTGCACCAAGTATTCTTATATCTCCTTCTGGAGATTTTGTACATGTGCATTTCTATATGATAGATGCCTGGAGATCTAGTAGCTGTGTTTTATAATTTCAATATATTCAGGCAAGTAAACTCAAAACAAGGGTACCTATTACATGCTCACAATCCCTGACAATGATTTATTATTTATTATTTAGTATTTAACTGAAATTTTTAATTCTGCCAGGTTAATTAATGGGAGGAAATATCATCTTACCATTCTAGTTCTTTCCTGTTATTTTTCTTTGAACTATCCTCTAATATCCCTTGTCAGATAAAACACGTGTTCTTTATATTTTTACTAAATATTTGTGAGTTCATCCTTTGTTATTTCTAAGGTGAAATTTCCAGATGTGCAATTGTTGGGTCCAAAGGGTTAAAACATGAAGGAAGGCTTTTGACATTTATTAGATGAGTTTCAGGGGGAGGTCTTTTCTAATCCTTCTTGAGATTTTTGTAGTTGGTTGAGAGTCATCCTACCTCACTGATGATCTGAGCCTCATTCCTCTGCAGTTAAAAATCCTCTATATAAAAAAGACCAAACTTTGAATTAGATACTAATATATCAGAAAACACTTGAGACCCAGTGATGCTTAGTTATTATGCACAAATAAGCAACAACTTTTTCTTGAATGGAGAACGGCTAATAGATGGTCCAGTAACCATAAGAGATAAGGGCATCTTTCATTCAATGACTATGCACTTTCCTTGTTGTCCTGCAGAAGGAGAATTCAGAGTCTGGTTAGTTACTATTGGTTGAGTACCTGTTAGGGTCCAGACATTGTTTTATGATTTAGACTCTCTAAAGATGAGTCAGTTTCTGAATCTGGTAGTAAAGTTGAGGGCATCTGCCATTCCAGATTCTTGTTTTGGCAGTTTGAATTCTACTTTCTGAGGCTGTGGTATGCAATTGTATCATTTAATCACTAAGTTTAGCTGGCTACTTAGCCTGTCAACTCTGGTGTGCTTTTTATGTTCTCCGCTTACATCAGGTACAAAGCAGTTAAAAGATGTTTCTTTGTTAGACGTGGCTGTAAGTGAAAGAGAAAACATTGGTAAAAGTTAAAAAGCAGATCAGTTGTGGTGTGTGGACCTGAACAGGAAGTAAGTTGCTCTTAAAAAGGAACTATGATTTAGTAGATAGCCAGGAGCTTGCACAACCATTTCTGTTATTTCCGAGTGTAGACATCTGCAGAAGTCTCAGATTATACCTCAACAGTCTGCAGCACACAGCCGGCATACTCTAGAAACATTGCATGAACCATTGATGAGACAGAGACACCTCTGGTCAAATGATTTGTGATTAAAAATATAGGAAAGAAGTATTGTTCCCTTAAGTAACTCAAAGTTATACTTGGAGGCGGTTTTTTCTTGGGCACACGAGTGGTTTGTTCAGGCTGAACTCTTTGAAGTAAATATGGGTACTCTGTACATGCAGAGCACAGAAATGCTTGCTATCTACACTGTTAATAATTGGATGGACATACTTAATCTTAATCTCTTTCTAATAATCCTTGGAAATATATCAGTGGATTTTTCTTCTTTTTTTGTGCATATCTGTGCATGTGTATGTTTGTGTCTGTAGATGCTTGTGTGCATATGTGAGCATATATGTGAAAGTCAAAGGGCAACCTAAAGTGGCATCCCTTAAGTGCTGTCTACCTTATTTTTGAGATACTGTCCCTCACAGGCTTGCAAATCAGCAAATAAGCTGGACTTTCTGGCTAGAGGCTCTTAAGGATCCTTCTAGCTCTGCCTCCCAGTGCTGGGGTTATAAGTATTTATCACAATGCCTAGAGCTGTTTGTTTGTTTACTTACTTACTACTATTCAAAAATATTCACTTTACATATTGATCACTGCCCCTCCCAGTCTCCCCCCCCCACAATCCTTCCCCCTATATCACGTCCCTTCTTCTCTGAGAGGGTGGGAGTCCCCTGGGTGTCCTCTCACCCTGGCACTTCTCCCACTGAGGCCAGACAAAGCAGCCCAATTAGGGTTGACAACAGCTTTTGGGATAGCCCCTACTCCAGTTGTTTGGGACCCACATGAAGGTCAAGCTGCACATCTGCTACATATGTGCAGAGGGCCTGTGAATGTTCTTTGGTTGGTGGCTCAAGTTCTGAGAGCCCCCAAGAGTGCAGGTTAGTTGACTGTTGGTCTTCCTGTGGAGTTCCTATCCCCCTCAGGGCCCACAATCCTTTTTCCTACTGTTCCATGAGTCCCCAAGCTCCATCCACTGTTTGGTTGTGGATGTCTGTGTCCATTTGAGTCAGCTGCTGTGTGGAGCTCAGCAGTTGCTGATTTCCAGTCATTCTTATGGTCATCTGGCCATCTCTCCTGATCCTGAACCCCCATTCCCCTCCCTATCCTCTCTCCCACCCTGTACCCTTCCTCCATCTGCCTCTTATGACTATTTTATTTCCCCTTCTAAATTAGATTGAATAATCCTTGCTTGTGCCTTCCTTCTTATTTAGCTTCTTCAGGTCTGTGGAGTATAACATGGGAATCCTGTATTTTATGGCTAATAGCCACTTAAAAGTGAATACATATCATGCTTGTCCTTTGAGTACTGAATTACCTCATTCAGGATGATATTTTCAAATTCCATCCATTTGTCTGCAAAAATTCATGCTATCTTTGTTTTTTAATAGATGAATAGTATTCCATTGTGTAGATGTACCAAATTTTCTTTATCCATTCTTCAGTTGAGGGACAACATAGATTTCCCTCAGATTCTGGCTATTAGGAATAAAGCTACAATGAACATAGTTGAGCAAGTGTTCTTGTGAGATGTTGGAGCATCTTTTGGATATATACCCAGGAATGGTATAGCTGGGTCTTGAGGTAGAACTATTGAAATAGAACTATTCCCAGATTTCTGAAGAAAAACAAAATCATCAAAGTGATTTTCAAAGTGGTTCTGCAAGTTTGTACTCTCACCAGCAACGGAGTAATGTTACCTTTGCTCTACATCCTCGCCACCGTGGGTTATCACTTGAGTTTTTGATTTTAGCCATTCTGACCTATTTAAGATGGAATCTCAGAGTTGTTTTGATTTGCATTTTCCTGATGACTTTGGACATTTCTTTAAGTGCTTCTGGGTCATTCAGGATTCCTCTGTTGAGAATTCTGTTTAGCTCTGTAGCCTATTTTTAAATTGGGTTATTTGGATACCAATGTTTCTAACTTCTTGAGTTCTTTATATATTTTGGATATTAATCCTCTGTCAGATGTAGGGTTGGTGAAGATCTTTTCCCAATCTGTAGGCTGCCATATTGTCCTATTGACATTGTTCTTTGCCTTACAGAAGTTCTTCAGTTTTATGAGATCCCATTTGTCTATAGTTGATGTTAGAGCCTGAGCTATTGGTGTTCTGTTCAAGCAATTGTCTCCTGTACCAATGCATTCAAGGTTATTTTCCACTGTCTCTTCTATTAGATTCAATGTATCTGGTTTTATGTTGAAGTCCTTGATCCACTTGAACTTGAGTTTTGTGCACGGTGCTAAATATGGATCTATTAGTATTCTTCTACATGTACATATCCAATAAGACCAGCACCATTTGTTGAAGATGCTTTCTTTTCTCCATTGTATGGTTTTGGCTTTTTAAATAAAAAAAACAAGTGTCCATGAGTATCTGTGTTTATTTCAGGGTCTTTTATTCAATTCCATTGATCCACTGTCTGTTCCTATACCAATACCATGCAGTTTTTATGATGGCACTTAGTGCTATGAATTTTCCTCTTAGCATTGCTTTCATTGTGTCCCATAAGTTGGGTATGTTGTGCCTTCATTTTCATTGAATTCTAGAAAGTCTTTAATTTCTTTATTTTTTTCCCCTGACCCAGAGATTATTGAGCAGAGATTTGCTCAATTTCCATGAGTGTGTAGACGTTCTAGTGTTTCTGTTGTTGCTGAAGTTCAGCTTTCATCCATGGTAGTCTGATATGATACACTGAGGTATTTCAATTTTCTTGTATCTATTGAGGCTTGCTTTGTGAGTGACTATGTGGTAAATTTTGGAGAAGTATCCATGAGATGCTGAGAAGTAAGTGTTTGGGTGAGAATATTCTATGGATGTCTGTTAGCACAATTTCATTCATAATGTCTGTTAATTTCATTATTTCTCTGTTTAGTTTTTGTCTGGATTGTCTCAATTGTGAGTGTGGGATGTTGAAGTAATGTGTGGGGTTCAATGTGCAATTTAAGCTTTAGCAATGTTTCTTTTACAAATGGGGGTACCCTTGTGTTTGGCACATAAATGTTCAGAATTAAGATATCATCTTGGTAGATTTTTCCTTGGATGAGTATGAAGTGTCCTTCCCTGTCTCTTTTGATTAATTATGGTTGAAAGTCTATTCGATTAGACATTAGCATGGCTACTCCAGCTTGCTTCTTGACTGTTTTCTTGGAAAACTTTCTTTTAATATCCCTTTACTCTGAGGCAATCTCTGTCTTTATGGCTGGTATGTGTTTCTTGTATGCAGCAGAATGATGGATACTGTTTTCGCATCCACTCTGTTAGCCTGTGTCTTTTTATTTGGGGAATTGAGTCCACTGATGCTGAGAGATATTAATAACCAAGGATTGTTAATTCCTGTTATTTTGATTTTAGTGTGTGTGTGTGTGTGTGTGTGTTTTCCTTTTTTGCTGATATGAAACTATTTATTTCCTGTGTTTTATTGATGTAATTTTCCTCCTTGGGTTGGAGTTTTCCTTCTAGTGTTTTCTATAGGGCTGGGTTTGTGGATAGATAATGTTTAAGTTTAGATTTGTCTTGAAATATCTTGTTTTCTCCATCAATGGTGATAGAGTGTTTTGCTGGGTATAGTAGTCTAGTTAGCATCTGTGTTTTTTTTTTTTAGAGATTGCAAAGTATCAGAAATAGCCCCTTCTAGCGTTTGGAGTGTATGCTGAGAAGTCAGGTGTAATTCTGATAGGTCTGCCTTTGTGTGTTCCCTGGCAGATTTTTGTTTTATTTTGTTTTCCCTGCCTCTTTTATTATTCTCTTCTTGTTCTGTAGATTTTGTGCTTTGATTATTGTGTGCCTGGGGGATTTATCTATTTATTTATTTTTAAGCATAAGTCTTGGGGATTGAACTCAAGGCCTCATGGTTTTGCAGCAAGTACTTTATGGACCGAGCAGTCTCCCCAGTTCAGCGCCTTATTTTCTCCTTTGTGAAACTGTAAATACTGGGCACCAAATTTTGTAAACATAAGACTTTGGATGGGAACCACAATCCTTCAAATAAGGTGGTCTATAAGAAAAACATGCTCATCCAGTATGAGCTTATTATTTTTTCCACAGTAATAAAGGAGGAAATTATTTGTATTCATTAATCTATTACCAGTTTCTGATTACCTGCCACGAGTGAGACACTTGTACTGATGACTGCAATGGTGATATCAACAAGGAACTGGTTTCCTCTTTGAAGGTGTACCAACCAGTAGAGATAGTGATCAGAATAGAGTAGTTTAGCCCATGCTGTGCTCAAGAAAGTATGTCAACTTTCCAGAATTCTGAAAAAAACGGTTGCTAACCATATCTGCTATTAAAACTAAAGGTAAATAGGTGACTCTCATTAACTCATAGATTTCATATCTGTGAATTTGCCTACTGAATGAAATTTATTTGTAACTGTATAAATCAGTACTGTGGCAATTTGTAAGCATGTATGTGTATGAGGCCAGGAGAAATTTGAGTTGCCCTAGGTGCATGTTTCCAGCTGAGGTTGAACAAGGCCTTTTCATTTCAGCTTCTATACTTTAAACAAACATTCTTTTGTTTTATATTTAGTGCCAGGTTTTTCACATTTCTGTGGGTGATTTTTCTGTTTAAAATAACCTCAAACATAGTGCTGATGTACTTTTTAGGGTTCCATGGCACAAAAAAGCTATTGGTGTGTTTTTAGAGAGAAACATACGTTAGATAAGCTTCGTCCATGCCTAAGTTATAGTACTGTGGTTGTGCATTCAATGTTACTGAATAGCAGTACATGTCATAGAAAGTATCTTTAAGTAGAAATACAAATAGAACAGTTTAATAGAAAATCATAAATATCAGATCTTATGATCGGAAGCACATAGAGACCTAATTTTTATTTCTTCTAGAAGCATTGTAATTCAGTGTTTCCAGCACTTCCTAGAAGGCAACAACTGTGAATAAGAACTGACTGTATACATGTACAATAAAATTATAAATTATATAAAACAGAAGTTAATCCCCCAAACTTCCCATCTTCTTTTATTTTACTGCATGCTATTATCTCTGAACTGCTATATATGTCTATTGCATTCGTATAGTAGGGATATTATCTAATAAAGGTGTTCTGTGCACAAGTCTTCCCTTCCATGTTTAACGATGCCAAATCAGCAGCTTGTCATCAGCCAAGGTAAAAATATTTACTCCATGGAAATAAGTAAATGCTAAAAACCAAGAGTCTTTATTTCCAGTCTCCACTCAGCCTTCAAACATTTACCATTATATAGCTGTCTTGGGCTAACAATTCCGACTTCCATGTACTACCTAAGAGCCTACCTACTTCTACCTCTGGTCCATTAACCAATAGTGACTCAAAGTGGGATATATGCACTCAGGCTTCTCGTGGGACCAACTGAACGGAGAGGTCCAGATGCTGGAGAATATGCTCATTTGGTTTACTCCCCTTCCCTGTCTTGCTTCCTTCTTTCCCTTGCCACCTTCCCCTGGAAGCACTTTCTTCTTAAATCTCTTTCACACAAATGTTAAGTCTTAGTATTTGCTCTTGGAGTAGCCCATCTGAAAGGTTCTCCAGCAGATCTGGGAAGAAAACCATAAGGTCAGCAGCTGGCAAGTATGCATCTAATGTTGACCCTAAAGAGAAAAGAAATCCAGTTTTATTGCATGTGCTGCCAAAACAAACAAACAAACAAACAAATAATTAGAAAAAGAAAACTGTTCATTTCCCCACCCCACCCCCTCTGCTTTCAGTTCCTTTTTAAAAAGCTGTTGCTGTGTTGGCAAGACAGCACGGTGGGTAAAGCACTTGTTGAACAAGCCTGATGGCTCAAATTCATTGCCAGAACCCATGTAAAGATAGAAGGAGAGAACCAGCTTCACAGAGTTGTCATCTGACTGCCACATATATATGTGGCACATGCCGTGGCCCCTCCCAACAGATACACAGAGGTACATACACATACACAAATAATAAAATATAAGTTTCAATAAGCTACCGTTTTCCAACTTTACATTTGATTTAAAATGGTTTAACACTTGTAATGTTAGGCAAAAATTACAATTTCTTTTGGTTTTGCACTTGCAACTTTGTAGTTGCTTAATGCTTTCATATCTTGATAAAATCTAGAAGATTACTGGAACATCTTTTACTCACCCTGGCTTCTTGCTGGGTTTGCCTCTGCTGAGCTCAGCTAGCAGTCTTGACCTCTGACATGCAATAATAAATCAAGCTTTCATCAAGTTTTTCTTAGGCTATTGAGAAACAAAAGCCTGTAAGCAATGCTGCAAGAACTTCCTTTGAAAGTCTAGTTTGTTTTACCGTGATAAAAAGTGTAGTAAGTAATCAAGAAGCCCACTGTGCTGTTGTATACAAGTGGAACGATGCTCAGAATAGTTTCCTCATTTTTAAATTATTATTGCTCTAGAGTTAGCAAGTGCCAGTTCACAGTCACAGTCTGAGTAATTGAGCAGTAATTAAATGCTTGCTTGGGAAAACAATTTTAGATTGATAAATTGCTTTATTGCATTTTGAAAGGCTGAAAAAGGTGGTCAATCAGGTGGACTGTGTGTTTGTCTTCTTCACAAAATGTCATGAATTAGTCACATGGGCAAAGACTGAATTTAAGAAGGAACGAGACTTGGGGCATAGGGTCATTCTTGCCCCAGCAACCATTACAGAGTTGAAATCTTTCTCAATAATTCCTGGCAAGGTTTGACGATAAGGGAGAAGTTTCTGTATAGCGAATCTGATGTTCAAAACTGAGTCCACTGGCTGGGGAGTTATTTACTCTCTTTGATATTGCCCTGGGCTAAACAGCTCTGCAGAAGAAAGAATTTCTGGTAACTTTTGTTAAAGTATGTAAAAATTCTGAGGAAAGCATGAATCATGAATCACAAAGTATAGCACACATGAGAGAAATATTGCTAAGAACATTAGATACCACAAAACAAATGCTTCAACGGGACTTCTGACTGTATTCATGACTTTGTTTGCTCTGGATTTTTTTCATTTTTAATTGGTTATCTTATTTATTTACATTTCCAGTGTTATCCTCCTTCCCAGTTTCCCCTCCACAAGCCCCCGATTCCCTCCTCTCCCCCCTGCCTCTATGAGGGTGCTTCCCCACCTGACCACCCACTCCTGCCTCAGTGTCCTAGCGTTCCCGTATCCTGGGTCATCAAGCCTCCACAGGACCAAGAGGCTACCCTCCCAGTGATGCCAGATAAGGCAATCCTCTGCTACGTATCCAGCTGAAGCCATGGGTATCCCCTGTTGTTGGTGATTGGTGGTTTAGTCCTTGGGAGCTCTGGGGGTTCTGCTTGGTTGATATTGTTGTTCTTCCTTTGAGGTTACAAAACCATCCAGCTCCTTCATTCCTTTCTCTAACTCCTCCATTGGGGTCCCCGTGTTGAGTCCAATGTTTGCCTGTGTACATCCACATCTGTGTTGGTCCAGCTCTGGCAGAGCCTCTCAGGGGACAGCTATACCGGGCTCCTGTCAGTAGGCACTTCTTGGCATCAGCAATAGTGTCTGGGTTTAGTGGCAGCAGATGGGATGGATCCCTAGGTGGGGCAGTCTCTGGATGGCCTTTCCTTCAGTTTCTGCTCCACTTTTTGTCCCTGCATTTCCTTTTGACAGGAAGAATTCTGGATTAATATTTTTGAGGTTGGTGGGATGCCCCATCCCTCAATCAGGAGCCATGCTTAACCTCTGATAAGGTCTCTACAGGTTCTATCTCCCCTTTGTTGGTTATTTCAGCTTGTGTCCTCCCTGTTGGGTCCTTGGAACCTCTTGGGTTCCCGGCAACTGGGACTTTATAGTGGCTATACCCAGTTCCACCTCTCCCAGGACAACACATCTACTTTCAAATTCCTGACCCTCAGTACTTCTCCCCTGTCTCCTCCCATATCTGAACTGCCCCCCTTTTTACTTCCCCCTCCTCCCTCCCTCCCTCCCATATCCCTCTCTCCTTTTACTTCCCAGAGATTACTCTCTTCCCCCTACTGAATAGTACTGTAGCATCCACACTTTGGTGTGATCTTCTTTCTTCTTGGGTTTCATATGGTCTGTGAGTTGTATTGTGGGTATTCTGAGTATCTTTTTGTCTAATATGCACTTATCAGTGAGTACATTCGATGTGTTTTCTTTTGTGACTGGGTTACCTCACTCAGGATCATATTTTCTAGTTCCACCCATTTGCCTAAGAATTTCATAAATTCATTGTTTTTAATAGCTGAGTAGTACTCCATTGTGTAAATGTACCACAGTTTCTGTATACATTCCTCTGTTGAGGGACATCTGGGTTCTTTACAGCTTCTGTTTATTATAAATAAGGCTGCTATGAACATAGTGGAGCATGTGTCTTTATTACCGGTTGGAACATCTTCTGGGTATATGCTCAGGAGAGGAATTGCTGGGTCCTCCGGTAGTGCTATGTCCAATTTTCTGAGGAACCACCACACTGATTTCCAGAGTGGCTGTACAAGCTTGCAATCCCACCAGCAATGGAGGAGTGTTCCTATTTCTCCACATCCTCACCAGCATCTGCTGTCAACTGAGTTTTTGATCTTAGCCATTCTGACTGGTGTGAGGTGGAATCTCAGGGTTGTTTTGCTTTGCATTTCCCTGATGACTAAAGATGTTGAACATTTCTTTATAAGTGGTTCTCAACCACTTCAGTTTCCTTAGTTGAGAATTCTCTGTTTAACTCTGTACCCCATTTTTAATAGGGCTATTTGGTTTTCTGGAGTCTAACTTCTTGCATTCTTTGTTTATTTTGGATATTAGCCCTCTATCAGATGTAGGATTGGTAAAGATCTTTTCCCAATCTGTTGGTTGCCATTTTGTTCTATTGACAGTGTCCTTTGCCTTACAGAAACTTTGCAATTTTATGAGGTCCCATTTGTCAATTTTTGATCTTAGAGCATAAGCTGGTGGTGTTCTGTTCAGGAACTTTTCCCCTGAGCCCATGTGTTTGAGACTTTTCCCCACTTTCTCTTCTATTAGATTCAGTGTCTCTGGTTTTATGTGGAGGTCCTTGATCCACTTGAACTTGAGTTTTGTATAAGGAGATAAGAATGGATCAATTCTCATTCTTCTACATGCTGACTGCCAGTTGAACCAGCACCATTTGTTGAAAATGCTGTCTTTTTTCCACTGGATGTATGAAATATCTTGTTGTGACTGTAACCAAGCAAGTGAAAGATCTCTATGACAAGAACTTCAAGTCTCTGAAGAAAGAAATTGAAGAAGATCTCAGAAGAAGGAAAGATCTCCCATGCTCATGGATTGGCAGGATTAACATAGTTAAAATGGCCATCTTACCTAGAGCAATCTACAGATTCATTGCAGTCCTTATCAAAATTCCAACTCAATTCTTCACACAGAGAGAGCAATTCTCAAATTTATCTGGAATAACAAAAAAATCCAGGGTATCAAAAACTACTCTTAACAATAAAAGAACTTCTGGGGGAATCACCATTACTGACCTCAAACTGTATTACAGAGAAATAATGATAAAAACTGCATGGTATTGATACAGAGACAGACAGCTAGATCAATGGAATAGAGTAGAAAACTCAGAAATGAACCCACACAGCTATGGTCATTTGATACAGGAGCCAAAACCATTCAATGGAAAAAAGACAGCATTTGCTCTGGATTTTTAAAAGATGTTCAATGGCTTAACCAAACTGAAGTACATAAAATTTAAATGTAAAGCTTAATTTTAAAATGATATATCCACACAATTATTGTATATATAAAAATACAAAATTATTTCATTTCCCCCAGTAGGTTCCTTTATGCATTTCCCCCAAATACTATCTTCTTCCAGAGATAATTCAATATTCTAAGTTTTAAAATTCCTCAGTTTAAAATTTTTTAAATAATTTTTTATGTGCAAAATGTGTATGTGTGGGTGCATGTGCATGAATATAGGGGGTAGAGGATAACTTTGTAAAACCAGTGTTCTTCTTCCATCTTTATGTGGGTTCTGGGGAATCAAACTTAAGTTGCCAGAGTTGCATAACCAGGGAGGTGCTTTTGCCCAGTGAACAATCTCCTTGGCCTGTACTAGTCAAAACTTTATGACACATTAGTCTCACTTGCATTTGCCTTATTGTGAATGAATATTCACAATATTGAGTGATTTTTTTTGAGTGGTGGTTTTCCCTTACCCTCATACTTACTATAACATGGATAAATATCAAATATATTTATTTTATTGATAATTATTAGGTATTGCCCTCTTGTATGGCTGCACCATGGTTTGTTTCTAGTTGATGAATTTTCTGCTAGCTTCTGCTTACTGTGAATAAATCTACTGTAAGTATTGTTGACTTGGAATACAAGTTGTTCCCTAATCATGGAGAACTATGGGAGTAGAACCCAGGTTCTTTCTTGGTCAGAGGAGATGAGGTAGATAGATGAGTGGATGGAAGCATTTAAGAATCTTTGCAAAGGAATGCTTGCCACCTGGAGAAATTGGGTTAATTGGAGAGCTTATCTGGAGACAGGGCTGTCTGAGTTCATCTCTGAATCACTTATGGCCATACTGAAACTATGTTGGAGAGAAGGTGACTGAGAGTTTACTGTAGTCAAAGTGTCACGGAGCTACCAGAACTGACATGGGTGGTTCCCAGGAGACCACACTGGAGATTTGCTTTCTGCCAAGAGTCTCTGATAATGGAACTGGACTGCAGACTGATCTAACTGCAGACAGAAAGAAGGGCTGGTAGACTTGTGGAGGAATTATGGCGCCCCCTGGGGGATACTGACGCATTCCTCCAGATATCCTTGTCTGAGGTCCAGTTTAAGTTGTACAGAGTAACTTCTCAGGCATCATTATTTCAGTAACTCTCTTAAAATATTTCAAAGTAAATTAAAAAACTGTTATGATGTTATTAGTGACAACTCAAATTAAGGAAGGATTAAGAGGTATATATGTGATGTTAAAGCTCTCACAAGTGGGGAGGGAGAATCAGTTTGGGGTTTACTATTGTTTCTGATAGAGAGGCTTCAT
Source organism: Mus pahari (assembly GCF_900095145.1). Lineage (NCBI taxonomy): Eukaryota > Metazoa > Chordata > Mammalia > Rodentia > Muridae > Mus > Mus pahari. Next base: position 137,325,386 of record NC_034613.1, on the reverse strand, counting down.
GGATTTTGATAATTTATAAAATCTGCTTTGTTAATTCAGGTGGTAGGATAAGATAACAAGGTCATCTGCAAAGTTCTTTGGGCAAAATGCCTGTATAAAATACCAGTGGGCCTTTTGTGTCTTGCTTGCTCAGGGTGTAAAATGAGCGATTCTCAACCCACATCAGCACCACTCTTCCAGTGAGCATTTGGGAATGTGTGGGAGCATTTTTGATTGTCACAGTGACTGGGAGGGGGTGCGCTGCTTCCAATTGCTGAGGTGGAGGAGGGAGGGAAAATGTCCAACATGAAGGAGAATTTTCTCATCTAAAATGCCAGTAGGACCCCTGTAGAGAAATGTTTCCCCCACTCCATCCACCAGAAGATCTAGAGCTATTTATAGGCAATTAATATTCAGGAGGTTTAGTTATATAAACAAAGTAAGTCAAGCAAATAGGAGTCAGCAGACTTAAGAGGCTTATTGTGACAGGAATGGAATTAAATCCATTTTTGTACATTGAACTCTATGGTGATTTTACCCAAAGCAGACATGGAGGGCTAGCCTTAAGTGGGATATGGAGGCAGGTAAATTTGATTTCCAGGATCCTCAGCATGGCTTTCTTCCTTCTCTTCCAAATGTCTACTAGTTCCCTGGTCCTGCTCTTTTCTCGTCCTTCTAAGGATAAGGATGCAGCTGATAAATTCATTAAGTCATGGGAATTTTCTATTACATCTCCCAGCAGGATTATTAGGAAGGGGAGAATTTCAGATGTGGGGAGAGAGAAGGGGGATTTTTGGCTGTGAGATCATGCTAGAATTTCTTATTATTTCCAGCCAAGTTATTAAACTATTTTCTTTGAGAGGGTGGTTTTAGGTGTTGACGTTTGCTGTAACTATGATAAAGAGAGGGAAGGTGGATATCTTTGTAAAGTTATGGACCTAGGGACAAATTGGACAAGAACCTTGAAGAAATGAGTTTAAAACGCACCACATGTGTGACAACATATGCAATTTCATTTTTGTTAAGTCAAATCTTTCTCATATTTTTCATAATGTATAGTTGGGAGTCTTACCTAAAGTATCCATTCAGTGTGTCCCAATGTGAATGATTAGGCATAAAGAATTTCAGTGGAGGTTATGGACAAAGGTGTTGTGTTGTCACTTATCCATGGGCCATGATGCCTCAACTTGGATGCCATTATTCCCTGAGAAGTTTTGCTACAGTACTCTATTTCCATTAAGCATTTCCTGGGTGGGAAGCCTTATCTATTTTTTGTGAATAAGGCTGATGATAGATTTTCTTCAGGCTTCCAAAAGATATAGACTTGCTTTCTGTATATTTAACATATGAAAGAAGTAACATTAGAGTAAGAATAGCCACTTTCTGAGTCAACTAGTGGCCATAAAATTTAATTACAGATGCTCCTGGGATTGTTGGACTCAAGTCTGTAGAATCAAAATGTTAGGTGGATCAATATTTCTTCTTTGTTTGAGAATGGATTTCTACATTTATTGACCAATTGTTGCTAATGTATGCTGCATCAAGTACAAGAGTGACGGGGACACCTTCATGGAGCATCTTGACCAAGGAGGAATTTCTAATCTTACTGATATGTTATAGTCATCTTAAGAATCTTCCTGTTTAGACTGGTACAGTCCCAGCATTCTGGAGCTCAAGGGAGGTAGGATCATGAGTTTGAAGTCAGCTTGGGTGACATAGTGAGCTCCAGTTCAGTATGGCAGTGCAATGAGAACTTGTCTTAAAAAAAAATTAAAAAAAAAAGAAATCCTCATTCTAGTAACATCCTCAGAGCATGTAAGCAAGCAAGAAAAGAAACAGACCCAGAATCTCTGGAGGTAGAAACCAAACTTCAATATTTTGAAAGCTCCCCAACTGATTCTAAAGTACAGCTAAGAAGGAGAAACCTCAGGAAAGGGGACATACACTAAGACAGAAAGAGAATTTTTGATGAAAAACTTTCGAGTGCCCTGTGAGAGTAAAACCCAAGTGCAACAGGAGAAGACCAGGTGAGAAGAGAAGACTTTAATACCCAAGAGAAGCTCTCTGCGAGTGTCATCAAGATAATGAGAAAGGCTTTGGAAAACGGCAAGGACTCAATTAAGAATGAGAGAGCATCCAAATTACTTCTCATAGCGTATATTGATTCTTAAAAAAATAGTTATCAGTACAAGTGTTTGTCTACATGTGTGCAACATGTCCATGCCTCATGACCTCAGAGGCCAGAGGAAAGGGTCTGATCCTCTATAACCAGAGTTGTAGATAAATGTGGCCCACAGTGGAGGTCCAGGGAACAAAACCCAGGTCTTCTATAAGAGCGGCAAGTGTTCTTAATCACTGAGCCCCAAGCCCCCACCCGATATTGATTCTTATTGATGATTTAAGGAGTTGAAACAAAAATTGGAAATTGAGGCGCTGTAATTTGATTTCTTTATTACAACCTTTAGCACACACATGGGAACAGTAGTGCTAGATAGAGGTTGGTGTTCATTGCTATGCTAAACTAGAAGGAGAAAAGCAAAACACATTGTTTCTCTCTGTGAAAAAGACCAGGAATATGCTATGTGATGTAGTCATATGGCTAATCCTAAACCTGAAAATAATTGAAAAGCCCCATTAACCATAATCCTTACAATGGTTCTTTATAAGAAGCATTATCTCTGGCTAATGGAAGAGGAAACTAGGCCAATAGGGGTTAAATATCGTATGAATGTCTCTTGTTTGCTTGTTGGCACCATTGGAATTCAAAGACTTGATTTGTTATCTTTTCCCATTTCTGAAGTGTAAATACTCTGATCATTTCTAGTATCAAGTTACTAATATGAAATAATTGGTTGGAAAGTTAGAGGTCAAGGAATATAATTGCACTAGGGAGCCTGTATGAGCTGCCTCCAGCATGTATTCTAAGCACAGTGTGATAAGTTTGGGTGTCTGAGGGGCAGAGTTTTGTACCTATTTCCAGGAATAACCTGGGAAAAGGATGAGAGAGTCTCAGGTTTCATCATAATATGTCCTCTAGACTAGAATTGAGGTCATGTCTAGGTAGGAGGGTAAGAGACCACCTCTCAAGTTTCTCATTAATTCCTAGTAGCATCGGGAAAGATTCAGATTTTCTTGTACCCACAGAAGCATTTTGGCAGCGTTTGAGCAAATGATGCGATAATTCAAGGTCAGAAGTAGGATAGACACAGAGAATGGCACATGGAACCCAGCCATAGATGCAAGCATTGGAGTAGGGCAGTAAGCACAAATGCTAGGAACAGTGGAGAACTGGATGCCTTCTCTTCATGCCAATGTGGAACTAACCTCTATGGTCTTTAGAGAAAGAGCAGAAAGACCCAAGGAAAAAGAAAGGGTGGCAAGATGTTAATTATTGTCATAATTAGAGGTCGTTATAGGGAGTGCAGATTCTCCCCCTCTATAATTTCTTGATAGAAGCCCAAAAGCAAAACAAAGCCTGGCTTTGAGACTCATAGTGTCAGAAAATGATGCAGGAAATGATGCAGAATAGTTTTCCTTTTTTTCTTCAGGGAGAAGTAACTGGCAATAGTTTGTGATTCTCATAAATGCCATTATGCCCCAAGTCCTTTGAGACAAGTTTTTTAATGGCTGATGTAACTAGGGCAAGGTGGTACAATTTATAAAATGCATCCGCAAGGCTGGAGAGAGAGAAAGAGTTCAGTCAGTAAAGTGCTGGACTTGCAAGCTTGGTGACCTGAGTTAGGTCCACATAACTACACAAAATAGTTGGCCATGGTGGCACATGCTTATAATCCCATTACTGGGGAGGTAGAGAGTGGTGGAACCCTGGCTAGCCAGCCTAGCTTAATTAGTGTGTGCCTGGTCAGTAAGAGACCCCCTTTCAAACAAAAGATTGCTCATGCCCAAGGAATGACAAATGAGATTTTCTACCCTCCATACGCACACCCCACATGAACATGTGCACACACAATGCACTCACAAACATACTGCTTAAGATAGAAGTGTTACTTCTTCACTGCTGCTGGGAGTGCAAACTTGTACAACCACTTTGGAAATCAGTTTGGTGGTTTCTCAGAAAACTGGGAATTGTTCTACCTCAGACCCAGCTATACCATTCCTGGGCATAAACCCAAAAGATGCTCCACTATCCCACAAAGACAAGTATAATAAGTAATATAATTATTATAACTAACATAATATAATTGCTCAACTATGTTCATAGCAGCTTTGTTCATAGCCAGAACTTGGAAACAGCCTAGATGTCCCTAACCTGAAGAATGGATAAAGAAAATGTGGTACAGCTACACAATGGAATACTATTCATCTATTAAAGAACAAAGATATCATGAATTTTTGCAGGCAAATGGATGGAACTTGAAAATATCATCCCGAGTGAGGTAACTCAGGCCTCAAAGGACATGCATGACATATATTCACTTATAAGTGGATATTAGTCATAAAATACAGGTATCATGTTAGTACTCTCACAGACCCAAAGAAGCTAAACAAGAAGATAGGCCTAAGGGAGGAAACTTGAATCTCACTTAGAAGGGGGAATAAAATAGTCATAAGAGGCAGATGGAGGGAGGAGGATGGAAGGTGAATGGGGGATTCAGGATCAGGTGTGGGGAAAGACAGGAAAGAAGGCTAGATGGTCATGAAAATGAATGGAAATTTACAACTGACAGAGGTGAGGAGGTTGGGGCATCTCCAGGAGAGACAGAGACTTGGGGTAAGGGTGGTACCCAAGAATCAATGGGGGTGAACTTAGTTGTGACTCACTATATTGGGGATGTGGAATCTGAAGAGGCCACCTCCTGCAGCCAGGCAGGAACCCCAGTGGCGTGATAGAGACACCAACCTGCCCACAAAACTTTTAACACAAAATGTATCCTGTCTACAAGAAATGCAGGCATGGGGGGGATGGAGCAGAGACTGAAAGAATGGCCAACCAATAATAGTCCCAACTTGAGACCCATGGAAAGCATCAATCCCTGACACTGAATGGTACTCGTTTATGCTTGCAGGCAAAAGCATGCTGTCCCCTGAGAGACTCCACCCAGCAGCTGACTCAGACAGATACAGACACCTACAGCCAAACAGTGGGTGGAGCTTGAGGACTCTAATGGAAGAAGGATTGTGGGCCCCAAAATGGTTAGGAGCTCCACAGGAAGACCAACAGAGTCAACTGACCTGCACCCTTGGGGCTCTCAGAAGCTGAACCACCAACTAAAGAACACACATAGGCTGGACCTAGGCCTCCCTGCACATTTGTAGCAAATGTATAGCTTGACCTTCATGTGGGTTCCAAACAACTGGAGTGGGGGCTATACCAAAAGGTGTTGCCTGTCCATGGAATATATTGTTCTAGCTCAACTGCCTTGTGTGGCCTCAGTGGGAGAGGAAGCACCTAGTCTCGCAGAGACTTGAAGTGCCAGGGTGGGGGGATACCCAAAGGGCCCTACCCAGTCAGAGAAGAAGGGGGATGGGGGATAGGGGAAGGATTGTGGAAAGGGGTTACCAAGAAGGGTCAGAGGATGAAATGTAAAGTGAATAAGAAAAAAGTAATTTAAATTAAAAAATAATGTTAGAGGAGATCTCTGTTTCTCTCTCTCTCTCTCTCTCTCTCTCTCTCTCTCTCTCTCTCTCTCTCTCTCTCTCTCTGGGATGAGCATTGCTGCACCTTTCCTTTACCAGTTTTACATGCCTGGTATATAGTACTCAGTGGGTGCTTGGTGCTGTTTAATCTAGCCATGTGCTTTCTGATTATCACACACCATCAACAGCATGAACACTGTGCAGGGAGCAACAGTGACAACTGGCCAGACCCCCAGAGCTCCCAGGGACTGGACCACCAACCAAAGAGTACACATGGTGGGACCCATGGCTCCAGGTGCATATGTGGCAAAGGTTGGCCTTGTTGGACATCAGTGGGTGTAGCCCTTGGTCCGGTGGAGGTTCGATGCCCCAGTTAGGGGAATGCCAGGGTGGAAAGGAGGAAGTGGGTGGATGGGTGGGGGAGCACCCTCATTGAGACAGGGGGAAGGGGGTTGGGATGGGGGTTTCCAGAGGGGAGACCTGGAAAGGGGATAACAGTTGAAATGTAAATAAAGAAAAAGCCCAGCATGAACAATTTTACTAGGAGAGGCTTAATTGCTGGAAGAACATCAGACTAGGCTGAGGAGATCTAAATTCTCATCCTCCCTCTGTACTAGATGTGCAATGATGAAAAAAAAATAAACCTCTTGGCCATTCACTACATTATCATTGATGACTCCATCTTTTGTGTTTAGAGAAATGTCACACAACCCTCCTATACTGTTTTAAGTCTCTTCTTTTGGACCTCCATCCCAGCATCCCAGAATAGCTACTTCTCTGTTTCTCTGGTCACATCTGAGGCAATACCTTCAAAGAGTATGGTATATGTTTGTCTTCACTTCCTTTCTTGAGAGTTTCCCCCTAAACCTCCTGGCTTATCCTTGCTCTTACAGATCTCCCCATGGCTTTGGCATTGCCAAACCCACTGTTTAGTATGCCTCAGCTACTCATCAGTTCAGCCCCACACACTGAATTATTGACTCTCTTGTTTTGCCTGCTTTCCATAATGCCACTCCTTCCTGGTGGTTCCTTCTCAGTCTTTCTTGCTGGTGTGACTTCCTCCTCAAAACCATTGAATGTTGGCATGCCACAGTGGTTAGTCATCAGAACTCATGTCTTCTCTAACTGATCTCCCCTCTGGATGTCTCAGTGTCAAATGAGTATCTGCCTTATCCTCCATCATAAACTCTGGATTTGTGTAATCGAGCCCTTACCACTCATTTCCATTTGTATATTAAAAAGGCATCTCAAATCCAACATACAGAATGAACTCCTAGTTTTTCCAGTCGTAGATAGTTGTGTTTACATTTCTCGCTGCTGTGTCAAATACCAAAGAGAAGTTAGAAAGAAGAAAGATTTATTTTGGCTCATGGATTTGGAGGTTTTATTCTATACTTGACTGGCTTCATTATCCTGAGTCTGATGCATGGCAGAACATCAATGGTTGTGGGAACATGTGGAGGAGGCAGATGTTCACCTCATGGAGAGAGAAAAGAACTAGGGGCAAGATACCCTTCAAAGTCACCCTTCCTCAAGGAACCTACTTCCGTTCACCAGGCCTCATCTCCTAAAGTTTCAAACATCTCTCCAAATAACACCACATCTAGATCCCAAACCTTCATTGCATGGGCCTATGGAAAACACTTCATATACACACAATACTATTGTTGCCATGTATCCAGTGCCTCCATTGTTATGAAATTTGCTTGAATGGCTTTGGCTAAGGAAATGGGAATGATGGTGATGTATACCGCATCTGGGCAGATGCTTCAAAATATAGTTCTGCAATTGCCCTTTCCCTTCCGATACTATACAGAGGACTGGAGCTGTCCCTTCAGATGAATCCCAGAATACAGAAGTCATGTGATAGAGCTAATATTTTGTAGCTAACATATAGTCATCAAAAAATAAAGGTTGGTTGTTGCAAGTCATTGAGACTTTGAGTCACTTTTTACTGTAGCATAATTCACTTCTTGCCCTCAAATCTATTGCTGAGGAAAAAAATCCACAGAGAATCATAGTGGCTTAACAGAGTAATTATTATGTGTCTGCTCATGATATTTAAAATTGGACAGGGTTTCATGAAGACAGTTTATCTCTACCATATATGGTACCACCTGGAGCATGTAATGGAGCTGGAGGCATCACTTCCAAACTGGCATGCTGTTATGCTGCCATTTGATGCTGGCTGTTGGCTGGAATCTTAACTATCCCAGCTATTCTTCTTATAGTCCATGGTGGCTTGGGTCTCCTTACATCCCAGCAGCTGGGTTCTCAACTGTGCACATTCCAGAGATCAAAGCAGAAGCTTCAAGGCTTCTTCTGGCCTAGTCTTGGAAGGCACATAAGGTTGCTTTTGCCTCATGCTGCTTATCAATCAAGTCCAGCAAAGTGAACATGTCATCGGTCAAACAATGACCATCTTTGGAAACAAAATTTGCCACAAGCCATCTCATCCTGAATTATCTCTGTAGTCTTTTCCCTCCTTGTAGTCTTTAATATTTAAGCCAGAAAATTTCCTTCTTTTTCAGATAAGTGTTATTGGAACAGACCCATGGATATTCAGTCACTTGTATTCCAGGTGCTGTTACAACAGTGATTATAAAGCTCAAGTTTTATCACCTGGACCTTTACAGAAAAAGTCTGATAATGCCTGATTTATATTAAAGGGGCTGCAATCAACTTGACTATTCTGGCTCCAAACTAGAGTTACTTCTGGTAGCTTTCTTCCTGTCATGAATTCATATCCAATTCTTCTGGAAACCACTCAGTTCTCTCAAAAAATAAAGATAATCTTGACACCCCACCTCCAGCAGCAACAGCAGCAGCAGCAGCAGAGACCAAAGTTGTAGTCATCTTTGGTCTGGATCAGTACCACTGTTTTCATCCTGTTTACCATCTTTCCTCAACACAATAGGCAGGGAATAGTTTTAAAATATCAGTTAGATATGCAGAGGCACACACCTGTAATTTTAGCACTTGGGTGTTGGAGGCAAGAAGACCAGGAGTTCAACCTAGGCTATATGAGATTCTGTCTCAATGGATAGGGGAGGGAGCAAGTGATATAACTATATTTTATCACTTATGAATGAATGAACAAACAAAAATGAACAGACATGCCCATTAGATTACATCTTGTCCAAAACCTATAATGGGTCCATCATCATATTGTGAATGAGATGCAAAACTCATATTGTGGCCTCTGATGCTCTACATCTTTTCCCCCCAGCCCATGTCCTCTACGGGAATGACCTCAGGGCCTTTTATTCTCCCTTTTATCTTAGCCACGTTGGTCTCCCTGCTTCATAAACCTCAAGGTATGTTCTTGCTGTAAATGAGCTTTCATAGTCTCCATTCTCTCTACTTGGAGTGTACTTGCTCTGGATATTCATAGACTAACCCCGACTCAGGCTTCAGACAACTACTTGATTGGTATCTCTGAGAAGATGCAATTAACTACAAAGCCCCTCCCTCCTAATTACTCTGCCTTTTCAATATGCATTTTAATTAAAGTATAATTACCTCACTTTACCTGCTCCCTTTCTTCTCTCCAGCATCTCCCAAGTCCTTTGCCTCCAAACCCTTCCCCGTCACCACCACTCTCAAATTGAAATCTTCTTCCTCCTTGATTATTATTGTTGCATTCACATGTATATGTATGCATAGATACATAAATATAATCTGCTGAATTCTTCTTTTGTGCATATATGGCTTTGTGATTGACCATTTTATATTGGACAACCAGTTAGGTGGCTTACAACATCTATCAATATTGCCATTTTTAAAATCTCATTTATGTAGCCATTTCTAGTTCCTTGTCTAGGATGAGCCTGTCGATTTTGCCTCCTTCCTTGACAGCATGCTTATTGATATTGCCATTTTCCACATCTTGTTTATGTAACCATTTCTAAGAGAGACTGTTCCACAACAGACTTCCTTGGGATTCTTGCTCTTGTAGTTTTTCAACCCTCTCCCCTTTTCTGTGATCTTTCCTGAGCCATAGATGCAGGATATGTGATGTAGATCCATTGGGGCTGAGCTCTCCACAATTTCTTGAACAGTATCCACTTGTGGTTTTCTGTAATGGTTTCCATTTGCTATAAAGAGAAGCTTCTTTGATGCAAGGTGATAGCTACACTCCTCTGTGGATATTAAGGGTAAGATTTAGAATTTAGTAAGGAATTATGCTATGCTAGCAAACTAGCTATACTAGAGTCTCTCTCTCTCTCTCTCTCTCTCTCTCTCTCTATATATATATATATATATATATATATATATATATATATATATATATATCACTAGTCCTAGGAAGTTGACTACATGTCTAGTACCAGGCTTCCTTTCTGTTGACTGGGATTTAAGTCCAACTAGTCAGCTATAGACTACCACTGACGAGTGTTACTTCCTGCATGTTCATGGATATCTTGCCATGTTGGTCATTGTTATGGTTCATAGATGTTATAGCTGGGTAGGGCTATTGAATTCAACTTCCATAGTAGCTGTTGGTACCATGGAAGCTAGACTACAGAAACGAGGCTTTCAGGTTAAATCCAGTTTGAATAATCCAAGTTATATGTATTAAGTGTGAGGTGTCCTTAGCAATAGAGGCTTGCCTTCAACTTCCTAGAGGCAACCAAATGCAATAGCTGTAGACTGTATTGTAGTCATAAACACACACACACACACACACACACACACACACACACACACACACACTGAACAACCATTATAAAGGATATTTCTCAAGCATGTACTGCAATATTTTTGTTAGTCTATAATTCTTGTGAAGAACATTGTCTGTCTTAGTGGTTTAACTTCCGTTAATATATAATATATATGCATACCCTGTGGTGTATTGTGGTGTTTGATAAAACCTCTGCTTTTTCCTTAGAGCAGTTATCTATTTGGCCATTGCCACTTCTCTTGTTAAACTGAGAATCCATATCTGTATCCGAAGCACAGTTTTCAATAAATAATTGTCTAGTGAATCTGCTCAGTGAATGGGCCTCAGTTTCCTCGTGTGTAAAATGAATGAGAGAGCCATCTGGCCAGAGCATCTGTCACTGAACTGGTTGCCAGGATTATCTCCACTGATCAGACTGGCTAAGTGGATGTCCATTTCCTCCTTATGCCAGTACCTCCAAAATACTATGTGTTGAGCAGAATCCTCCTTTTCTTTGTATCAGAATCCCAAAATGCCTTCCTTGCTGAAACCTAAAAACACTCAGCAATGCCTTTTCTGTCTACCTTCTGTGAGCACTATGAAAAACCAAATGTAACAATAGACTTGAAGCTTTAAACCTCTCCATAAGAGGAGATAAAAACAGTGTAAGCTAGGTGGGACTAATTCTAATATGTTTCAAAGATCTTTTCTCCAGTGCTCTGCAGTTAACACTAGCTGGGGACTAATTTAACAGATTATGTGAACACAAAACAGAAATTGAAAGCAGAATAGAAGTGCTTTGGGAACTGGTATGTAAGGAAGATATTTATTTATAATTTAGAAAAGAAAAAATTAAGAAATCTCAAAGGTTTCTAGCTTCAGTCTGAAACTAGTACTGACCCTCTAGTACTGAAAGCAAAACAACACCTCTTCAAATGAAAGCAAATCAAAGCAAAACCATTTCTATTACTTAGGATCCTTACAAAAATAACTTTACTGGTAATAGTAGTAATATTATGAATTTTGAATAGAGATAATTCAAAAATAGAGTTCTCATATTCAGATTATAAAACACCAAAAACATATTTGAGTTGTTAATCACTCAAAGGTATTGCTTCTTTATAGGCTTCTTTTCTACAAGCAGTTTGTGGTAATAATGAAGACTTATCACTAGATTTTGCAGCCAAAGAAGCTGTTGACCAAGCTTTCTGGCTTCCAGCAAGTGTAGGCAGCTGATGACCATTTAACAAAGATATTTTTCACCTAGGCAACAGTCATAAATGTTTTGAAATTTTTGTTGCTGTTGTTTTACTTCTGTCCTAATGAAATTAAAAAACAAAACAAAACAAAAAAACAAAACAAAATAAAACAAGTATTTTTGAGTTTAAATGGGATAGACCTGACTAGAAACCATTTTAGATTTACTTCTGATGTGAGCCTGTATCCAGAAACAATGGAGAAATACAAGTAAGTGGAAATAACAGTGAAACTTCCTTGATAGTGTTACTGTGACAAAGTCAAGAGTTGTGGCAGCCTTCTGGATATCTCTGGGTCACCAGTTTTTCGGGGCCTTGACATTTTCTCCCCTTTAGCTTGGAGATAATACAAATTCATATAAGAGATGACCCTGGAATAAACACCATTAAAAAATCTTAGTAAAAATATGAATTTATTTTCATCCTGACCTTTATAGCATGAAGATTAAATACATGAGCTGTGGAATAAGACAGATACATTAAATCCAGCCTGCCACTTAATAACTTTATGCATTTATGCAAGTTTCTCTAAGCGTCAGTTTTCTAACCCATGAACAGAGAATAGAGTTATGTAATTTATAAGATTATTTTGAGACTAAATTAGACAATTGCTGTAAAATACTTAGCCTAGTGCCTTGCGCAAAGTAAGCATGAGCATGTGAGCCAATATCCTTAATAATAATATTATCATTCTACATTTAGTATATGAGGATTATCTGGTGCATTAGTTTTCTAGGACCAGTAAAACAAAGTGATGTACTTGGTGACTTGAAACAACAGCAATTTATTTTCACAGCTCTGGGATTCGGGGTGCATGTCAGGGCTCCCGGGCTGTACAGGGAACCTTTCTTATGTTTGTTTAGCTGCTAGTGGTTGCTGGCAATCATTAAGTGTTCCTTCTGCTTCCACCATCCATGACATTGTCTGTGGGGATGTGTCTTCTGTTCAAACTTCCCTCTTTTTCTAAGGACCCTCGTTGTTGGATTGGATCCCACTCATGCAGTAGAATGTTATCTTTAGACTTTGATTAAGTCAGTAATGATCCTGTTTCCAATTGAGGCTACGTTCTGAGGTTCTGTGTTGATGTAAAATATCATTTAAAGCAGCACACCTAATGGGGGGAGTGGATTTGCCTAGCTTGCTCTGAGTTAAGTATAACCCGGGCAGGAAGAGAAATAATGCAACATAAATCACTCACCCCGGCCCACACCTCCAGGAGAATCATGCACATTCAGTTGATGAATGCTAAGCTCTCCTGAGTACAATACACCTCTACTCACCAGAAATCACTACTCAATTGTAAAATTGAAATTTGGGAGCAACTAGGAGCAGTTACAAGACAGGAAGGATTGGATGGAGGGAGTGAGGTGAAGAAATTGAAGGTTTAGAGTTGTATGTTCAGAGGCTAGTTCTCAATCCACTTGCATGTGAAATGCAAGTATCAATCTTTGTATCAGAGGCTGTGGTTAGAAGCAAGGACATCTCTGTCACACATTCTTTAGTGGTTTTCTGTGTAGAGAAATACTTGCACTATAATCACACTCTTTAGACTATGTAAAGAAGTCATTAGGGAAAGAGGTGGAAATGCACATTGTAATTCAGAGGACCTGGAGTGGGAACTGCATTTCTAATAGGTTGATGCTGATATTGCTGGTTGAGGGACCACACTCACTTCTAGGCTTGGCTGGTGCTGCACATCAGTGTAAGTTGTCAGGTGCCTATGTTTTAAAAATATCTTTGGAGCTGGACAAGGTGGCACATTTTTGTAATCCTAGCCCTGGTGTGTGTGTGTGTGTGTAGGCTTGGGGAATTCAAGGTCAGCTTGAGTTGCAAAATCAGTTCCAGGCAAGGCTGCTACATAGCAAGATCCTGTGTGTGTGTGTGCGTGCGTGTGTGTGCTTGTGTGCGTGTGTGTGTGTTGCAAAATAATATCACAATTTGAGTGAAATTTATAATGACTTATATGATAGAACATATACTTAATATATGCAAATTTAATCTATTGTTTTCAAACTGTCCTTAAATTAAAAAGAATCTACTCCAGGACCTCTTGTTGTAGGCATGTATATCCTATCCATTTCTTCTACTCTCAGTCTCTTTTACATGATCATGACCCAGTGGTGGACAAGTTGCCCCTAAAAATACTTTACCTTCTGGATTTGTGTGGTTGTTTCTTTGTGGTGTACTTTGCTGTATTTAGCTGCCTTTCTTATAAGCAGGGATTTGGCTGCAAAAGCTTAAATATTTGTGGCTAAAATGATGAGTACATTTAAATGCATCAAATCAGGTGACACATGATAGCTGCTTATTCTACCATTACTGATACAAGGACTGAGCCCTGGATTAGGGTGATGACAGCTTGATCCCTCTGTCTTGCACTTAGACTTTACTCTTTGGGATCAGGGAATGATCTGCTTGGCTGTTCTTTGGCTCTGTTAAGAAAGCTTTGTTCCCTAGTAACTGTTCTTTTAACATTTTTGTTGTTGTTGTTTTGTTTTGTTTTACTTTTAAAATTCTAATTGGTAATCCATGCCTAAGTCAATTACTTGTGGGGGGTTTAAAAAATGATGATTGTACAAATTTAGCTTCCCTTTTATATAATTCTGATTTTCAATGTGTCTCAGACTCTAATTGTATGAATCATCCTCTTTCCCCCCTCTCCCTCTCTCTCTTTCTCTCTCTCCTTTTTTCTTTATCTTTCAAACAGCCCTGGTTCTTCTGAGTAAGAAGATCTTAGAGGTAAATACATTTCAAGTTTGCATGTGGTTGATCTAATATTGGTTTTAGGGCATTTTAATGCAGAGCCAGAAAACACATCCACATGTTCTCATATGCACATATATATGCATATATCTTTACAGATGACTTTAGACTGAAGTATCACATTCATATCAACATTGCTGCTTATTTTGGTTTCATAATTATCTTTTCTCTTATTCTGAAAGTTTTATATTTGAAAAATGACTTCTTTTCTCTTACACTAAAAAGAAGAATGTATTATTGAATATAATAATATGACCAAATAACGTAAAAAAATTATGATTCATTAGTTTGAAATGAAAATGTGCTTTTTACACTGTATTCCTTACTACGAGAAATGAGTGCTGATTAGATGCTGGAAACTGCAAATGCTTCGTGAATGAATACAAACCGGTTCCTAAATATTCAATATGCCAGAGCAAATGTGTACTGGGAATATAAGGTATGTTACCAAGGATATATCAAGTGATGTATTTAAAGTCAAGTTCATTTGGTGGGTATTCAGTAGCTTGCTAAAATCCCTGAGCCTGTATTCATAAAAATTTCATATCCTATTTTAAATACATTGATACAATTTAAGCGGGTACCTTGTAAAACGTTCTAACTGCTCTTCAATAGGGTTATGAATTGGAAAATTTTTGGTCTGCTTTTTCCGTTTTCATTAAAAGGTGTTGGGTTAATGTGTGTCCCATGTCCGCTTGGGGCTCAGGCCCCTCTGGGAAGCGGGACACGAGAGTTTTGACTGTGCTTACCCACACCAGCGCTGGGCGGGTGTCCGGCTTTGTGAAACCACAGGACACAGCTCCAAGGCTAGGGGAGAACAGTCTGAAGTCCCGGGGACAGCTGAAGCTGGATGGGGATCCCCCTGGCCTGCAAAGAGGCTGGAGGTCTGGTTCTCAGACTCTTGGGCACCTGGGCACTGCTGGATGCCACGGAAGAGCTGAGAATGGAGTGGAGGCTGCAGGCTGGCTCTAGCCAGGGGCTGAAGAGGAAAAGAGAGGAGAGCTCCGGCTAGGTCCCACGCAGGTAGGAGAGTCCTTGGCTTGCTAGGCGGGTGGCTTGGCTTGGTGGAGGCTGTGGCTGGGAGCACTGAGAGGCTTTCTGCTGGAGATTAGGTGGCTCTTTAGGCAAAGGCATGTTTCATTGCATCCCACCGTGGTCCCGATAAAAAGAGGCAGTCCATGGTTTTAAGGCATTTATTGTCATGGCAGAGAGCATCAATGAGTAAAACCGTACCACATTTTCTCAGGGCAGGCCTGAGGTTAAATACCTTTTGCAGGGAGGAGTGTCTGGGAAGGGGAGTTCATTGGCTAAGCCTCTAGGCCTTTAGGTACCTCATTAAAATGGAGATCTGTTTTGTGGCTACCTGACCTGTGGTCACATCCTCTACCTGTGGAGGGGCTTGGGGCTCTACCCTTATGTGATTGATGGTCAAAAAATTATGGAGGGCTGCAGCTGTTTGTCAGGAGCCTGGTGTACAGGAGCGTGGCAAAACGCCTACAGTTCCTTGAAGGGTTATCCCCTGCAGGATCACCAGGGTTTCAAGCCTTAGTTCAACCAGAAACCAGACTGCCCTTCATGGTCCTACAAAAGGGCATAAAAGTAAGAGCAATAAGCTGTGGCAGGCTGGGGTAGGGTTCCATTCATCATCTTCTTGGGTATTTCAAATGATACCCAGCGTGCATGCGCCTTGGTCCTTCATTCATGAGTTGGTTCCTCTTGTATTGTTCTTGAATGGCAATCATTTCAACTTCACTTGTACACTGAAATATTAACTATCATGCAATTAAGGAGAAAGGAAGTGGCATGACTCTCGAGAGAACAGAATCTCCTGGAGTTCAAGGATCGCTGAGTGTCTCTGGGTTTTTCTTCTTACCTTATAAGATAGCAGTGCTTTAGACTGTTTTAGAATCTTACTCTGCTCTAGTGAGGAAGGACTTTCACAGTCATATCACTCGTGCTTCATTTAGCAATAGGTTTAAGAAGGGGATAGCAGTTACAATATGTAATTTCTCTCTCTGTTCCTGTCAATAATCAATGAGTGCAACTTGGTCATCATACATTGATAATCCTAACTTCTAACAACAGGAAGTTATGGAAGATGATCATTTGAGAATTAAAGGAGTCTATACATGCAGACAGAACAAGAGGCTTAAAGTGGTTTCTGCCATATTGTCATTGACCAAATGACACTTTTGAAAATTGCCCACACACAAAAAAATGGAAAACATGATCTGTGAAATCTGAATCATTTTGGGGCAGTCAACATACAAGCTCATTCATACCAGAAGAATGTTGGTGGATTTACTGAGCAGAGGCATCTACTGCTCTCTTTAAATTCAGATCCTCTTTGCTTCCTGCACTAATGTGACCTGGAGTACGTGGAGCCAAGGGCTACACTATTCATTAAAGAGGAAAAATAAATTCATTTTATGCATTCCAGCATAAATGTCAAGGCCTGACCAGGTTAAAAATAAGCCATACTTTTCTATCTTTAAAAAAATAATGTGTTCATTCTGTTTCAGGGTTATTGCTATTTGACTAAGGGCATTTTTTGCAAGAGGCAGAAACTCTGCTTTCAGAGACCCCAGAATAGTGAGAGACCCAGTATTCAATGGAAAGCACATCACCCCATGTAAGACAGAAACAGCAAAGGCTCCCTTCTACCCTGAAGACAGCCACTCAATGTGCCAGTCTTTATTTTGACAAATCTTTTTCCAGGGAATTGACTCCAACTGTACAAGTCAGACACAGTTTTCTGATGAGAATCTGGTTTTTCACTGTGAACAGTGTGACCATATTTTCTAACTAAAATTCAGCACTGGATCTTGCAAGATGATAAAATATTTGAAAGTGGGACCATTCTAGAAA
This sequence comes from Mus pahari, assembly GCF_900095145.1. Taxonomy (NCBI): domain Eukaryota; kingdom Metazoa; phylum Chordata; class Mammalia; order Rodentia; family Muridae; genus Mus; species Mus pahari. The sequence continues at coordinate 137,308,259 of NC_034613.1, read as the reverse complement.
TTGTCCACATATGGCTGCCAAACATGGATGTCTTGAGAAAGCCCACACTTAATTTGTGTTTGATGTCATCTGGCTATCAGATGATATCATATTCTTTGAATTTACCAAAAGGAAATTTGTCTTTTATTTTAAATTTGAGGGTTAACCACCATCATATAGAGTTTGTTAATGTACATCTGTGATGTTCTTAAGTTATTTAGTTTTAGGCTTTGGGGGATATTTGTCTCATGTTTTCAATTATATTTTCAACAGTTAGGCCTACTATACAACCTACAATGGGAGATTTTCTGTTTGCTGATTGAACACATGTAGTTTTCAGTACTTACCCTAGACCCTCAGCTCCTACATGACAATAATTTCCAGGAAGAACTGTGTTTTTATACTATCATCTTTTTTTCTGATAGAACTTCACTGTGGCGCAAATGCTAGCAGCTTTGAAAACTGATCACATCAGGTGGCTCTTAAGCACAGAATGGAATGTTATTCCTTTTACAGGAAAAAAACCCTCAGTGTGGAAGATTAGGCCTTTGGGACATGCGTTCTTTGAATAAACGTCCTTGTCATCCTCAACCAATGTATTACCTTTGTAATAACACATAGTTAGAAGAAATGGACTAGAGCCATTAGTCATCCATCTAGTGCTTTAGGCATTTAGGAATAGTAACTGTTAGTGTAAGATTTTTATATTAGGTGTTTTCAAATGTCAGAAACAGATGCAGGGCAAGATGTGGCACATTTGCTTCCATTTAGACTTGACACCATTCATTGCTTTCTTTCAAGAAATGGAATAAGGAACAAAGATAGTGGCATACTGTGCCTTCATGCTGAGACTTTAAGCCTGGATGGAACATGAGATAAAAGAGAGAGGGAGTAAAGTGTTTGAAAAGCTCAAACATCTGTGTTGCAATAAAGAAGGCTCAGTATGTATAGGAAGACTTTACATGAACATGAGTGAAAATTTAGTGCTTCTATTAATTCTCCACCAAAAGGCATGCAACTTGGGGTTATTTTGGCCTACTATTCACTGGGTCTTGGATTATACATTTAGGTGGATAGGAATTTGTCATTGGCCAATTGAGGAAACCTTCATCTTTGAGAGAGGAAGCTTCTGAAGACAAGAGCAGAGGTCCAGAAGATTCTGGGTGATGTTGGAGCTGTTTGAATTCTGTTATATAGCAGAAAACTGAAGTGAAAATTAAGTTGCTTTCTGGATATTACATTAAAAAACATCCATACTCTTTAAACTCAAGAGACATGAAAACACTCTGATCTTACCTGTCATTGGCCTTTAAACAGAAATAGTAACTTCACAAATATAGATTCTTTAACCTTGATGGGCAAGCGCATTTCCTTTGTGATGTTTCCATGGAGAGCAGTGATTGATCTTTGTGTGATCTTGAGAAAGCAGCGTGGGTTTTATTTGCCCCATAAAAAGTACCAAATGTGGAAAATGTACTTAGCATATGTGGATAAGCGTGCAATCTTGCAGGGACTTGGTTTACGAGTCACAGCCACTGCATTTAGCTTGCAGCTTCCTGTGGTTGATCAGTAGCTTCATCTGTGAAGTCAGGAAACCCAACTAGAGCCCTAGACATGTGTGTTAGAAAAACCTCCAATGATTAAAAGTTATTTCAGGAAAAGGTGGTACACAAATGAGGTAATGGAAAAATGGCATGTGTTATTAGAACACTTAGAACAAGGGTTGTCAACCTCAACACTACTGATATTTAGGACAAGATCAGTCTTTGTCATAGGGCTATCCTGTATATGGGAAGATGTGCAGCAGTGCCCTTGGCTTCTACCCACTAGATTCCAATAGCATCTTCGCTTTTTCCATTGTGAAATTTAAAAATTCTTATGCTTTTCCAAAAACAAAAACAAAAATTCCCCCCTCTATTCCCAAGAAACAACCAACCAAACAAACAAACAAAAAAACAAACAAGAACCAAACTAGAAACCCTTATCTTGGGAAGCATAACTGTACCTGGTTAAGAACTCCTGATTTAGGATTACCCATGGAAGAAATATATCCTCCAAAAGGGAAGGGGCATGTCTAAAGGCCTTAACATATATATAGAAGACCTGTTTAATTAATGATTATCATTTGTTTTTTGCTGAAATGAGCATTTTGCCAAATACTAGTATATAGATAGTATATACTAGTATATAGATAGTATATACTAGTATATAGATAGTATATACTAGTATATAGATAGTATATACTAGTATATTTTATTTGAAGAACTGAGAATTGATAGAAGGCTGTTAGGTCTATTCAGCAAGGATAAAATATCATTTGTTTAAGCAGATGGTTCTTTTATTTTAAATTTATTTATTTAGTTGTGTGGCTGTGTGTGTGTGGGGGGGTATGCACATGCTACACTCATGTGTGTCTGGAGGTCTAAAAACAACTTGTAAGAATCAGTTTTCTCTTCTATCATTTGGATCCCAGGGACTGAACTCAGGTCATCAGGCTGGCAAGCAAGTGCTTTTGCACAGCTTGCTGGCAATGTTGTTTTTGTTTTGTTTGGTTTTTTGTTTGTTTTTTTTTTTTGAGATAGGGTCTCGTGTAAACTCCTGATTTCCTTGACTCTAACGTCCAAGTGCTGGGGTCACAGGTGTGTGCAACCATATCTGACAGGCAGATGGTCTTGATGCTTTCTTGGAAAGTGCACAAATTCTCCTGTGTTCTCCTCTATGTTAGAAGCAATAGTCACCACAGAGGTACCTAAGAAAACAAGCCCCATTGTCATAGTTTGCTCACCCACCTCCCTTTTTGATTCAGTGTTTCCCTTCCTGGACTCCAAGTCTTGAACAAAAACTGAGAGCTATGCCATTTGCTTTAAAAGGTTTCATCCCACTTCCTCGTCTTTTGGAATCAGTGTTGCTATGGTTCTGACTCTGATTTGGTCCTTGAGCAATCTATGATGTCAGAAAATTTCATGGTTTCTCAGACCTCGTTTTCTTTGCACTTTCCTCTTCTCTCACCTATGCATTTCCTTCATCACATGTTACCACCTCTGCAAATCCACCTCCAGGTGCTTCAAATGCTTTTTGAATATTTCTTCCCTCTCACTTTTAAAAATAAATTAGATTTTTTTTTTCCTCTCTGTGCAGGATCTGATTACCTCTCCACATTGTAGCTTAATATACGGCTCTTTTATGAGCCTAGAATGTATTGTCTTCTAATATTTAAAAAAATGACATTGCAAATTTACCTTTTATGGTACCCAGTTTTATGAGTTTTCACACAGATAAGTATAACCTACATCACAATCATGGTCCATAACAGTTCTGTCACTTCAAAAATACCCCTCAGGGTTCCTCTTTGTAAACTTTTCCACTCCTGAATGCTAGGTACCTTCTAATCTGTTCTCCATCTCTACAGTTTTGACTTTACCCAGGAGGTCATGTAAATGGAATACAACCTTTGAGAGTGGCTTCTTTCACTCAGCATGGTAAAATTCTTTGTCCCCTTTGGATATTCATCCATACTGTTGAAACTCACTGATGTTGTTTATATTGACATCCCATACCTTTTCTTCCAGGGTACCAGCCAATAACCAAGGAGCATTATAAGGACATTTGGGTCATTTCAGGTTTAAGTAGTCATGGGCATAGATTCTGTGCAGATCTTTGTGGGGTGTACTTTATTCTCTAAGGGTGGTAATTTTGACCATAGAGTAGGTCAGCCTTCTTTTTTCCAGAGCAATTTTTAATTTTAATTGGTCCCCAAAATGAACTTAACATTTAAACTTTAATGATTTTGTAAGTCTACGATTTCAGACCTTGTTTTTGAGATTTGTAGAAAGATAGAGAAAGGGGAGAGTGTTAAGGATTGGGAGTCCTAAAATCACTGCAGCTCAGATGGGTGGCCTACTCTTGACTGCCTTCTGCTTGTGGGTTGGCATGCCAATTTTTCCCCAGTACATTAATTCTGACCCATGATATTAGTACAGGAAGAGCTATTTAAATTGGATGGGTGTCTGACAAACAGCCTTCTGTTTCTGATGAGTGGATTTCTTTCTATCTCCAAACCCCATGACTATGACTGTGACTCTTATGCTTGAATCATTTTCTAGCTACATCAATTTCATGGTTGTCAGCAATGCCTAATCCATCTTCCATAGTCTGGAACTGCTCAGGCGACAGACTCCCTTGAGATGAGAGTGCTCCTATATTCACTAATGTTCATTCCCACCATCTTTCTGTTACCTGTATATGGTCAGAATTATTTCATTTTATTTTTCGCTATAGGAATAGTTTTGATGAAGGAGAATATGAACAATGCTATAGATATAAATTCCCTTTTGAATGTACCACATTTTCTGTATCCATTCCTCTGCTGAAGGACATCTGGGTTCTTTTACACAATGAAATAGTAAGCAGATATTAAAAACAATGAATTAATGAATTTCATAGGCAAATGGAACTATCATCTTGAGTGAAGTAACCCAATCACAGATGAACATACATGATATGCACTCACTGAGAGGTGGAAATTAGCCCAGAAGCTCGGAATACCCAAGACACAATTTACAGAATACATGAAGCTCAAGAAGAAAGAAGACCACAGTGTGGATACTTCGATCCTTCTTAGAAGGGGGATCAAGATACCCATGGGAGGAGATACAGAGACAAAGTGTGGAGTAGCAACAGAAGGCCATCCAGTGACTGTCCCACCTGGGGATTCATCCCATATACAGTTAATAAACTACTGTGGATGCCAACAAGTGCTTGCTGATAGGTGCCTGATATAGCTGTCTCCTGAGAGGCTCTGCCAGTGCCTGACAAATACAGAAGTGGATGCTCACAACTATCTATTGGACTGAGCACAGGGTCCCCAATGGAGGAGCTAGAGAAAGGACCCAAGGAGCTGAAGGGATTTGCAGCTCCATAGGAGGAACAACAAGATGAACCAACCAGTATCTCCAGAGCTCCCCGGGATTAAACCACCAACCAAAGAGTACACAAGGAGGGACTAAAGGCTTCAGCCACATATGTATCAGAGGATGACTTTGTGGGACATCAATGAGAGGAGAGGCCCTTGGTCCTGTGAAGGTCCTATGCCCCAGTGTAGGGGAATGCCAGGACGAGAAAGCAGGAGTGGGTGGGTTAGTGAGCAGGTTATATTCTGAGGTTCTAACATTCAGATTCTGTGCACGCAACATTTTTTTTTTTTGTATTTCAAATACCATTGCCACGCATGGTTACTAAGAATTGTTAAGTAAATGTTTGTTGAACTGAATGCATAAATGTTTGATGGAAAACAAGGATCTATGTAATTTTCTTCTTTGGTTACTATTTATAATATATCAAGTGCTCTCTTTGTTTTTTGAGATTTGGATTTACATGCCATGATATTGATCCCTATTATTATTTTTTTTATTGTGAGGTTTTTTTATTCTTAGATATTTTCTTCATTTACATTGAGCTTTTTACAAGGATATAAGAATGAATCAATTTGCATTCTTTTTTTCAATTTTTTATTAGATATTTTCTTCATTTACATTTCAAATGCTATCCCAAAAGTCCCATATACCCTCCCTCATGCCCTGCTCCCCTACCCACCCATTCCCACTAATTGGCCCTGGTATTCCCCTGTACTGGGGCATATAAAGTTTGCAAGACCAAGGGCCCCTCTTCCAAGTGATGGCTGACTAGGCCATTTTCTGCTACATATGCAGGTAGAGACATGAGCTCTGGGGGTA
>NC_034613.1:137279157-137301833 GCF_900095145.1 Mus pahari | reverse complement strand
TTTGATTTGCATTTCCCTGATGATTAAAGATGTTGAACATTTTTTCAGGTGCTTCTCAGCCATTTGAGATTCCTCAGTAGAGAATTCTTTGTTTAGCTCTGTACCCAACTTTAAATGGGGTTATTTGAATTTCTGGAGTCCAGCTTCTTGAGCTCTTTGTATAGATTGGATATTAGTCCCCTATCAGATTTAGGATTGGTAAAAATCCTTTCTCAATCTTTTGGTGGCTTTTTTGTCCTATTGGCCGTATCTTTTGACTTACAGAAGCTTTACAATTTTATGAGGTGCCATTTGTAGATTCTTGATTTTACAGCACAAGCCATCGCTGTTCTGTTCAGGAATTTTTCCCCTGTGCCCATTTATTCAAGGCTTTTTCCCACTTTCTCCTCTATCAATTTCAGTATCTCTGGTTTTATGAAGAGTTCTTTGATCCACTTAGACTTGAGCTTTGTATAAGGAGATAAGAATGGATCAATTCACATTCTTGTACATGATAACTGCCTGTTTTGCCAGCACCATTTGTTGAAAATGCTGTCTTTTTTCCACTGGATGGTTTTAGTTCCCTTGTCAAAGATCAATTCACCATAAGTGTGTGGGTTCATTTCTGGGTCTTCAGTTCTATTCCATTGGTCTATCTGTCTGTCGCTGTACCAGTATCATGCATTTTTTAAATCACAATTCCTCTGTAGTACAGCTTGAGGTCATGCATGGTGATTTCCCCAGAGGTTCTTTTATTGCTGAGAATAATTTTTGCTATCCTACATTTGATCCCTATTGTTCTTAAACTAGGATTTCATATTGGAAGCCTTATAACTCAGCTATCTAGAAAAGTAGTGACCTCACTGAATTTTGAAAAACAAATTCCCTAATTATTCTATAAATTGGAATATTTAACTTCCTCAGGCTTGCCAGAAAGTGAATTCCTTCTTTAAGCTCCACTTTAATCACATTTTCTTAAACCAGTCTACACAAAATTGTTCTGTTTTTCATAGGCCATAGCTTTCTTATACTGTATTTGAATCTAAATCTATCCCTCTCAGGGGTCTGTGAATAACTTAAGGGTTAGATTTATGTCTCATTTTTCTTTGAAATTTTAGCATTTATCCAAATGTCTGATTCATTTATGATAAATAAACACTTGTCATATCGAATAAGATTCCTGAGGTAAAATAAAAACATTAACTAACACTGTTCATGTGTTTATATATATACATGCATGTATATAGACTTATGCGATTCATACTCTCATGTTTTAGAAACTGATAGGTGAACTTGAATAAAAGCAGAACCCTTTTCTGGAGTTGAATTTAATGAATAGATTTTTTTGATGAGTAAATACCACTAGAACTTGTCAATAAGACCGCATTTCTGAAAATAACATATGTACTTAAGCTAAAGGACATGGAGAAATCAAGCCAGAAATTGACCTGGAAGCTCTCTCTTTCCTGGCTAGTTTTCACTTGCTAGTGAAGCAAGGTGTTATTCTGGCTGCTGGAGGAGAAAGTCATCAACAGACTTAGCCATCTGTGAACTCCATGAGCTACTATAGCAACTAGGTGGGAAGAACGTACCTATTGTTGAAATAATGATGTAAATGGTATGGAAATAATTAATTACCTTCTTATTGTGCTTAAGGCCTGTTCCACACGAGGAGACTCATGCCTGCTACTTTAACTTTGGCCAAAATCCTATTGGTGATGAGGTCATAGGCCCTAGGGAGAACCTATCATGACTGTTTTACTAAATGGGCATAATATCACATTACCTCCTAAATATTTATTTCGATACCTGGAGATCAGTGTAACTCTCAGCCCTCATCAGAGATACCCTTATGGTATCCTACATAGACTCACTTCAGTGGAGCTCATTACCACTGACATCTATATGACACTTCCATCCAAGGTTCACAGACATTTACAGAGGAATGGGAGGAAAACTCTAAGCGCCAGAGACTGGGGTTGGGGGTGGAGGTAGGGGTGGGGGACTGTTACAAAAGAATGTCTTCTGGACATGACATGGTAATTACACTCATGAACTCATGGAGGTTGTAGTTAGTAACCTGCCCAAGATTGAGCTTGTCAACGTTGTATCATGGAAGGGGGATGAGGCTTATGAGGTTTCACCTCTCCCTGAGGGAATACTGACAGTAATGGTGGCTAAGAGGAGGGAAGGTCACCTTCTTCAGTGATAAATTGCCAGTGATCCCTGAAAATAATCTCCTACCCATGCCCATGTAGGAAACCTTATTTAAATGTAGTGGGACACACACACACACACACACACACACACACACACACGAATGAGACACAAAATTAGGAAGGGGACTTGTTAAGTAGTCTCATACAGGCAGAAGGGAGGGGGAGAGCAGATGTGGGATGGGGTGGTGTTGGAAGGGTAACAGAGAAGTGAGGTCACATTTGAGATGTAAACAAATGGAATGATCAATAATAATAAAGAAAAAATAAAGAAGTGCTTCAGTGGGAGAGGTATGGACATTGCAAGAGGGGAATGAAGTGATGAGAAGGACTAAAATTCATTACGAAACTGCCAGACTTGAAAAATTAATTAAAAATAAAATTGAAAAACTAAGCAAGATAAATAATCAGCAAGGGGAAAGTGGGTTTTAGAATAGTTTGTTATTACAGAGCTGAAATAAGTCGTCTTTGACCAATTTGAATGGATGAGGGCCCCAATTCACTCTGCCAAGTCGATTTCAAGAGCTCTCTGAGTGTATCTTAAACCAAAATGTCCTCATGAAATGACTTTTCAAATTGAAAATATATTTCTGGTATCCTATCTTGAAACCAGCCTGAAAGTTACTGGAAAAAAATCAGCTACCTGTGAAATTTTGCAGGACAAATTGTGGACCTCAATGTGGTTAGCAGTGCAATGCAAACCATCTTTACTTTAGCTTTCTTCACAGAGAACGTTCATAAAATTCCCAATGGGATAATATATTGAAGGGCCACATGGACTATTGGCTAAAATAAAGCAGCTTAGGTAATACTTGTATGTTATTGCTTTTTATTCTAGATGGAGGTTAAGAATTTGGTATTATCTTTTCCTAGGTGGCTTGGTATAACACATATACCTGTCTGATATGACTGTACGCAACAGTGAGGTTGACTGGTGAGCTATACCAGGTACCTGGCCAAACAGTCTGAGTCCATCTGAAGAAGGCCATGCACAGAAAAGTTTATGTTTTCTTCCCAAAGAATGATTCTTGGCAACTTGCTATAGAAACCTGTAGATATACCACTATGCTTCCATTTGACGAGCTACAGTCATATACAGTGAGAACTAGCTGCTTATGGCTCATCATTGGACACTTCCCTAAATTGTCCTCTGCCACTTGGGAGTTCCTTCCATGGAAATTCCTGGGAGATTATACTTCCACACTGGAGGTCACCCATAACCAATTACTGACTGCTTTGAGGGAGAAATATAAAATCCTGTCTCTCCCTTGCCACAGTGTTTTATATATATATATATATATATATATATATATATATATATATATATATATGTCATTTACATTTCAGAGTTTCTTGGGAGATCAGAATGGGCTAGACTGCAGCTGGAACATCATCTTTGCATCTCTTCTCTCTTCTCTTCCACTTCACTTTTTTTCTTCTTGAGTCCTCCTGAGAACAGCTTTGTAGTGAATCATTGCTACTACAATCTCCATTTCCCTTTCTATTCCTAGATAAACTGACCTTAGACATGTGACTCAGCTTTAATGAGCTGGCATAATAAGATGTTCAAAATAAACTGAAAATTTCAAGACATATGACTGAAATACACTGAAAAAAAAAAGCCAGTGATCTTGGTATGAAATTTATTGAGGGCAAGGCAGCAAAACCTGGCATGCTAGAACAGGGTTCTACCCGATGTGTGGAGGCAATTGGTATGGTTGAAGAATACCCCATAGCTATGTCAATCAGTGATACGTGCTTTGATTTAGTGATTATAAAACTTTTGTTGGGCCCTAATGGAGTGAAAAGGAGTCATGGGTCTCCGACTTCAGTCCATTGATTGGGTGTAAGTATCTGCGTCTGTCTTAATCAGCTGCTTGTTGGGCCTCTCAGAAGGCAGTCATTCTAGGCTCCTACCTGTAAGTACACCATAGTATAAGTAATAGTGTCAAGTCTTGGAGCCTCCTTTTGAGATGGATCCTAATTTGGGCCAGTCACTCACTGTACCTCCTTTCCCTCAGTCTCGTCTCCATTTTTGTCCTTGCAGTTCATGTATCTATCTATCTATCTATCTATCTATCTATCTATCTATCTATCTATCTATCTATCTATCATCTATCTATCTATTTAAATTTATTTACATTTCAAGTGTTATCCCCTTACCTGGTTTCCCCTACTCCTGGAAACCCCCTATCCCATCCTCCTTGCAGTTCTTTTAGACAGGAACAATTCTGAGTAAGAGTTTTTGACTGTGGGATGGCAACCTCATCTCTTCACTTGATGCCCTGTCTTTCTATTGGACGCAGACTCTACAAGTTCCCTCTTCCCACTGTAGGGCATTTCATCTAAGGTCCCTCCATTTGAGTCCTTAGCATCTCTCACATCTCATGTCTCTGGTACATTCTAGAGGGTCTCCTCACCTCCTACCTCCTGAGGTTGCATATTTCCATTCATTCTGCTTGCCCTCGGGGCTTCAGTCCTGTTTTCCCCCACTGCAATACCTGATCATTTTCCCCCTTTCCTCTCCCTCTCCCCTCTCCCACACAGATCCCTCCCTCTCTCTCCTTCCTATGATTGTTTTCTTCTCCCTCCCAAGTGGGATTGAAGCATCCTTACTTGGGCCCTTTGGCTTGTTAACCTTCTTGAGTTCTGTGGACTGTATCCTGGGTATTCCGTACTTTTGTGACTAATATCCACTTATTAGTGAGTACATACCATGCATGTACTTTTGGTCTGGGAGAAGGTGAGAAGGAGGATGACCCCATAGGAAGACCAGTGATCTCAAATAATCTGGACACCTGAGATCTCTCAGATACTGAGCCCCCAACCAGGCAGCATACAAGAGCTGATACTTTGTATGCTACCAAGCAGGAGGTGCCAACACTTGAAAATCATGAATTTAAGATCATTCTGGGACAAATAGTGAGTTGGAGGCCAGCCTTGGTTATAGGAAATCCTGTTTCAGTTTTTCTATAGCAATACCTATAGATCACTGCCTTGCTCAGTTATCATTAGAGAAGCTTCTTAAAGTAAATGGGAACAATCACAGAGGAACACAACTGGACAATTCAAAGAAAGGTTGAAACATTGGAATACTAAGTTCTAAATTGGATGTCTTCATCAACCACTTTTCTCTGTGGCTTGGGAATCTATGTGAAAGACGAGGCAAAATGATTGTAAGAACCAAAGAGATAGATGGTACCAAGGGAACAGGGTTTTCTAGACATAACAGAGCAGATACACTATGAACTCACAGAGACTGTGACTGCACACATTTAAAAAGCTGCATGGGGTTCTCACAGTGCATGGAGTAAGTGGGCAAGAGCTCACATCCCTAACCAAGAAAATGTCTCCAATATAAGCCTGTTCCAAAGGAAACTTTTTTTCCCAAAGGAGTCTCACTGGGTGTATATATAGGGACCACACCTAAGTGTGGGCCCAATATCCAGCCATAGATGGCCAACACAAAATGAAGTTATGGTATGTTTGTAGACTTTTTTGTCTCATGTTACTTTGGTTAATTTTTGTCTTATTGATTTTGTTTGCTTGTTTTTTTTGCATTTGTTGTAAACTACAGTTCCTGATTTTTGTTTTTATATTTTGTATTTATATTTTTTCTTTTTTACTGAGATTTGTAGAAATTTTTTTTTTGTTAAAAAAAAAAGAAAAGAAAAAGAAACAGAGTCATGGACAGTGAAAGCATAAGAATTCCTGGGTTAGACTATGCTTCCATACCAGACCTCTCACTGGTCACATGATGCTATATAAATCTCCTGTGCATTTAACACAGCCCTGAGAAAGGGGTAGTGCTGAACTTACCAGAATTAATTTTCTAGTATTGAATGAATAGAAACCTAATAAAGAAATTAAGTTTAGCTTAGAAAACAAATGTGTTGGCAACCTGAGTTTTGTGTCCTAACTTCATTTGTTCAAAATGATACCTGGAAGGGTGATTTGGGAGTAGAAGGGGATGGCTGGAGGAGATGGCATGGACTGAAGAATCTGATGAGAAAGTTTAAAACTGCAACTGCGTGGAACATTATACAGTAATAACTTTTGAAGCCTTTCTTGGTGACTCTCAAATAGAGCTTCTCTATACCATTTGTGGTAGAATTACCACAAATATGTGGTAATTAGAAAAAGGACATTCACTGCCTCATACTAAGCCACCTGGTTTTAGGGAATGCTAGGTGCTCCTGGGGAGGATACAACTTCACATTAAAATCAATATGTGGCAGTGTCATCACAAAGTCACCATCTTTCTCCCTCCCCTGTTGTGTATAGAATTAATTTTCAACTTTAATATTTTTATTTTATTCTGTATACATGTTTTCTGCTATATGACTTTGCAGCATCCTCCTCTTGTCTGTATGTGAGGACTCACACACGTCAATGCAAAAGTAGAACCCTGGGTGTTTTCCTCTATTGCTTCCTAATTTATTGACTTTAGATAGGGTCTCTCAGTAAACTGGAGGCTCATCATTTCAGTTATGCTGACTAGCTAGCCAGCTCTTGGAATTCGCCTGTGGCTGCTCCCTAATGCTGGAGTTAACAGAATGTGGAGCCATGCATGACTTTTTAAACTTGGCACTGGGGATTCAAACTCAGGTCCTCCTGATTGCAGAACAACTACTGTTACCTACTTGACCCATCCTCCTCAGCCTCAACTTTTAAATTCTTCCCAGTGAAGAGGTGGACTATGTTTCTCTAATGTCTTCTTTTGAGTTTTGTCATGTAATCAATTTTGGCCATTATTAAAAATTGTCAAATGACCAAAATTAGAAGAACATTCCTTATTTGGCTTGCCCTCATACATTTCTGCCAATACCTTGCAATTCACATCTCCTTGGTAGCATGTTAATTCCAGAAAGAGGATAAGAGACTTGTGGAGTAAAGTCAAATCATCCAAGTCAAGTCCAGACCAGAGCTATTGATCTTTAGTCAATCTTATACTTTCAGGATGTAGCCCTCTTGCAGAGAGCAATGGGGCCACTCAACCAAAGCCCAGCCCAGATTATTTCAATCTCTGTTGATACTTAGATGTAGGCACCAAATAGATACTTACTGCTATTCACTAGAATTTTTGTGATTGTTCATTTCATATCATTGTAATGACCATAACTGGTTGTTAATATATCAGTTTTCTCTTGATTCCACCATGATTTCCATATTCCAGTAGAAACTTTTAGAGACTTTATTCCTTGAAAACCTTCAATCATCATTGGTTAAAAATACACATCCAAAAGGTCTGGGGAGATGGACTGGGTACTGAAGTGCTTGCCATGCAAGTATGAAGACCTAAGTTCAGATTTTCAGCTCCCATAGAAAATAGACAGGTTTGGGAGCACACATCTGTATCCTCAGCACTGAATGGGCAGAGACACTAGGATCACTGGGACACACTGACCCATCTGTTTAGCCAAATTAGTAAGCTCCCAGTTCAGTGAGAAATCTTATCTCAAAAATTAAGGTGGTGAGTGATTTAAAAAGACATTCATTGTTAACTTCTGGCTTTCACCCACATGTGGACACAAGTACACACATACACACACACACACACAGCGAGACACGGACACTCACACATACATAGATACACACACGTAGAAATTTAGGAATGCTTAACTAATGAATGCTTAGCTAGCTGATGAATCATCAAAGCTAGACTTAGAGGATAATTCTGGACAGATAATTTGTATAAAAGAGGTGTAGATGGTAGAAGAGGCAGAGGGGGAAAGGTTAACCTTTTCTCCTTGGTGATGATTTCCCAATTGTAACAGAATGTCAGTTCATAATTTCCTTTCTTGTATTTTTAAGTCTTTTTCTGTAGGTCTTTGATAAATAGTATATTTTTTGCTGGCTATAATCTTCTAACTATAGATATAAACAATGCCATTTTTTTACCTTGATAGAATAGGGGGAATGAATCTATCTAAAGTCTCTATATAATGAAGAAAAGCAGAGAGACTCAATGATTTTTAGCATATGATACCTTAAGGTGTTTTTCCTTTTAAATTTTCCTGGTTGCTTACTCTTTCAAAGGGAACAATTGATAGCTTTCTTACCACCATTGTATTTTTCTTACCACGTTAAAATACATCTGTCTAGTGATCTTGACTGATTTGATTAGCTGAACAAACATTTAAATCATTGGTGAAACTCCTCCAGCAGCAATCAGCTAGATCAGCATGTCAGGTCAAAAGAGTTCATACTGTAATAGCTGTCATCACTATAGAAAATTTTAAATACAGACTATTTTTACTTTTGTAATTCTGAATGCCTTGGGGACCAAGTAGCAAGTCCACCCACAGCTATTGTCAAGTGTATTTCTTTTTTCATCAGTAATAAGGAGCGATCTTTCCTCTGCCTAAATTTAGTTATCCTACAAAAAAGACCTAGAGGTTTGTGTTGCAATGTTGAAGTTCTACTCTTTTCTTATCTATTTTTCTTTTAAAATTCTCATAATTTCTAATGTATTCAGAATCTTTAATCCTAATAGTAAATAGGTGTGTCTAGATATTTTAAATCTAATTTTGTTTACAATGTTGAACTTCTTTTCTTTTAAGATTTGGTATCTTGACATAAAGACTCCAATTTTTCCATCTTTCCTGTTAATCAGCCAGTGGTGGGAAGTGAAGCTTGTTCCTACAAAGGGTCATGTGCTCTTTTGCCTAGAAGATGCCTTCGACTGAACCTCTTTGATCCCACAAGTCTGGCTATACTCCAGTGGAATCACACTTAAAGTAAATGGACATAAACATTCTTATTTCCTTGTACTTCATATTACAATGTGTCCTGTTGCACGTTGGGATTCCTGTGAAAGCAGACCTGGAGATAGAATTTAGCAGACCGTTCATTAAGTAGTACCCTTAGGGTTATCATATTGCCACTTCACTTCTCCTTCTGCTCAATTCTTCCCCCTTCCTCACACTCATACTTATGTGTTTTTATTTCACATGGCTGCCATAATTGGATTAAGCAGTTATGAGAACAACAACAGAACTGACCTTTATAAAATTTTATTGTTTGATTGATTGATTGTTTTCCCCCCCAAAAAAGGGTTTCTCTGTGTAACAACCCTGGCTGTCCTGGAGCTTGCTTTGTAGACCAGACTGGGCTCGAACTCAGAAACCCATCTGCCTTTGCCTCACTAGTACTGGGATTAAAGCAGTGCACCACCACTGCCCAACTACTTGTTCTTATTTTTATTATCACTTACCCCTCCCTCTAGTTCCTTTAGCCTTTCCCAAAATTTCCCATTCTCCCTCTCAAATCTATGGCCCCTTTAGTGAATACAACTTGTCGAACCCATGTAGTTTGTGTGCATATATCTGAAAGCATACAATTCAATAGATGGGAGCTGAGCTTTCTGTCTTTAGGGATTTTCAACCTGTGGGCATTTTGTCATGGGTTATGGTCATCCTTTTTAGTTTTACTTTTTTCTACTGGGCGGGGAGTGATAGGATGAGTCATTTAAGTGTAAGACTTTTTGTGGGAAGTCAGCATTGCTGCCATTTTCAGGCAAATTTTAAGGACAACTTAAGACACTTGTCATACATTCTCAGCAGTTTGAAAAATGTCAGTAGTTTTGCCTACTGTGATCTGCAATTCTTGAGTAGAGTGGGTTTTAGCATCTAAAGTGGTCATGGAGTGAAGACAAAAGGGAAGGAGCAAAGGCCTCCAGGGTAGAAAGCAAATGCGGTAGGCCGGTGAATGGAACTGGCCAAACTTTCAGATGCAGTGGAGTATCAAGCTGGAGGGCTGGAAGGCTGCTGACAGGCAGTAAGAAGGAGTTAGATTTGCAGGTACATGAGCAGGAAGGTGGGTCTCAATGTGCGGGAAAGTTTACGTTTTAATTTCATTTCCTTGTAAGTTGAGATTTTAGGAATGTTCTACCTCACTTTGATAACTAAAATTAATTCAGTGGTATCCATGCTTATTTAAGCTGGCTGAACAATATACTTTGACTTGTGGGCACATCAAATCAAGGCTATGAGATAGTATCATTTCACTGGCTTTAGCTTGTCAGTGTTAGCTTAAACAATTGACCAGGAAGTGCCAATAGTGTCATACAACAGGTTGTACTGGTATTATGAGTACACATGCTCTGTCGTGGTCAATGCATTCTTTCAAACTCACATTTAAACTAAAGGTCATTTTTAGCAATCAGTTCTTCCTAAGAAAGAGAAAACATGAAATTACACTAAAGGGATCTTCTAAAATCATGGGGGGGAAATCTTCATGTTTTATACACTTCATGTTTCAAGTGCTTCCCCGGCTTAAGATAAGAATTAATACAGGGGTCAAATGCTATCTTCAAAGTGTGGTGCTGCCATTCAGGCAACGATGCTTGTCAGCAAGTCAGGGAAGAATGAAGGTAAAATGGTGCCATTAGATGGATGAGCACTCACTGTTCTTTTTTGTGTGTGTGCATTTTTCATATTCAGAAAGAGCTGCTTTCAACAGCTCTTTCCCTCAGAGCGTTCCTTCTCACTTAGTGCTCCATTTGAGTCATCTTTTTCCCCCCCAGGTGTCAAAGCTGTATTAGCATAGCATTTCCTCTGTACTTAGTAAAGGTGTATTTTTGATGAGCTCATTTATTCTCTTCTTCAGCAGAGAGAAACAGTAAAATCACTAGTGGGGAAAAATGCCAGGGAATAGAGTGCAAGGTGAGAGGTGAGGGTAGGGGAAATGGGGCATGATTTAGGTAGGGACAGAGAGGGGTTATGTTATGGTGTATGTTCTCAGCTACACGTGCGAGGCATTGCCTTTACTTTGCTTCATTTAGTCCTCTCAAGAATCTAGTGATTATATCATTATCTCAGTTGTGCAGTGTTCATCAAAGACTGCTCAGAAATGGGTTTGAGCCAATAGAAAGTCTTTATTAGCCTACTGGCAACTATACTGACTATTCAGGATCCCAGTGTAGCACCGAGCCTTTCTCAGGGTGAGCTTTTAAGTACAAAACTGATTCAGTTAACATGAGTTTTACAATCTGGATGGTACTTCCATCATGGAGTCAGTTGTGATAAGGTCTGGGGCCCTGTTACAATATCCATTTTTTTTTAATTGGATATTTTCTTTATTTACATTTCAAATGTTATCCCCTTTCCTGGTTTCCCCCTGGAAGCCCCCTATCCTATCCCCCTTTCCTCTGCTTCTATGAGGGTGCTTCCCCACCCACCCACCCACTCCCACCTCCTTGCCCTGGTGTTCCCCTACACTAGGACATTGAGACTTCACAGGACCAAGGGCCTCTTCTCCCATTGATGCCCGATAAGGCCATCCTCTGGTACCTATGTGGCTGGAGCTATGGGTCCCTCCATGTGCACTCTTTGGTTAGTGGTTTAGTCCCTGGGAGCTCTGGGGGATCTGGTTGGTTGATATTGTTGTTCTTCCTATGGAGTTGCAAATCCTACAAATGAAGAAAATGAGCCTCGTGTGTTTTTTGAGAAACTTGCCTGGGGATGCAGAAAACATTACTGTAAACTGTGCCCGATTCAAATTCTACCCCAAGCAGATCTGTTTTCTAGTAAGTCTCCCCCACTATGCCAGAAGTTTCTGAGGAAGGCACTGAACAGATAACCTATGAGTATCTGGGGCTGAACATAGAAAATTTTATGCTTTCAAAACACTATGGAGGTTAAACTAGACACATCTGAAGAGCTGAATTTGTCCTAGAGATGGCATGTAATGTCTGCAAAATAAATAAATAAATAAATAAGGTGTGGGATAAAACTTACAGAGGCAGGTGCCACCTTCAATAATCCTTATCATAAGCCACTGAAGGAATTAGATGGAGCAGGATAAAGGAACACCCAGGCAAGGGTGAAAAGCAGCATTTGGATTGCAGAAGGCTCAGTGAAAAATGACTTGTCAATTTTTGAGCACATATTAAGTGATAATTTATGAGTTAATTGGAAAAGGCTGGTGACTTCCAAGTCACTGTTAATGGCTCACTCATTTCAGGGATTATTTGATAAAGAATGTTTAAGTAAGATATAGCCATAACTATAGACCATGCTACAGTGCATGTGACTTACACCACCTACCCTTATTCAGAGTGTGGTCCCTGCTTCATTCCCAGGCCACAAGACTGTCTGTCAACTAGTGGTAAGCAGAGACATTGAGAATAAGCATGTAGAATCATTTTTAGAAGGTGTGTGTGTGTGTGTGTGTGTGTGTGTGTTTGCACCAAAGCACATGTGTAGAAGTTAGAAGACAACTTTCTCTCTTTCCACCTTGTAGGTCCAGGAGATCCAACTTCAGCTGTCAGGTTTGACAATAAGCACATTCACCAGCTGAGCCATCTTACCAGACCTATAGAAAATTTAATGACAAATTAATATTGTTGTCCCGTTAAGTGATCAATGTGCTTGCATTTAGGATGCGTTAAAATATTTTTTGATAACTTAGTTTATTGAATTTTATAAAATGATTGGTTTGAAATGAATTGATCTATGTGACGTTAATTAAGCTATTATTAATTAGGCTATGAGTGCATATGGACCTACACGAGATTACATGGCTTATGTCTGTTTTATCTTTTTATTTATGAGAGAAAAGTGAGCTTTTCTTCTATTAACTGATTACTCTCTGATGTGATAATATGAAGTACAGCTGTTCTGGTAAATTATAAGTGAGTCAGGTTTGTAAACTGGTTGTCTGTGGGAGGCTTTGCAAATTTAAGAATAGAGAAACAACAGCTCTAAGTGCACCCTAACAAATATAACCATGAGATATCCTTTATTTAAAACACACTTTATAGCTGAATGTTTAAAAGCTCCTTGTTGAATGCATTGAATGGTTATTAAATTGTCTTTATGTTTGTAAGAGGACTCATTATTATCTTGAGTCAACGTGGAATAAACACATTTTCTCCTCTAATTTATTACATCCTAATGAATAATTTAAAACTCATAGGTAAAACCCTTTGACATTCAACTGTAACTCAGAATTAGGTGATTTCAAGTGATTATTTGAACTCATAGATATGTGGCCTAATTATGTTAAATATATATATACCTTGAGTGGGTAAAGCTGCCTGCAGCCAAACCTAACGACTTGAATTTGATTTCCAGAATCCGCATGGTGGAAGGAGAGAACTGACTCTCACAGGTTGTCCTCTGATGTTCACACACACACACACACACACACACACACACACACACACACACACACACACACACATCTACTGTGGCATGTACACCCCCAAATACACACACTCAATTATATATACATATGTGTTTGAATAACTTAAATATTCAAGTAGCTTTTTTTTCTAATTTCGGAAACTGCTCTAAATTGTGCATACATTGTTGAAAGATCCAGAGCCGACCATTTCTCTTTCCTTAAAATTCTAGAACTCTTCACTGATATGTTTGTTAATCATGAGCCTTGCTTTTAGCAGCCAGAGCACCGTGGTAAAACAGTTTCTGACCTTCAGCTTGTCATGTTTTATTTACAGGATCAGTGTGGCACACTTAGCTGATATTGCTTTGGGGATTCTGGGACCTGAACACATGAAGACATCAGACAAAGAACCCTTTCTTTTAACCAATGATCTCTAGACTTTGAGTAAGTATGCTTGGTGCTCAGAGTCGCTGGAATTTCTCTGGAACCTGTAAAATAAATCAGTTTCAAAATTTAATTCAACAAATAGGAAAAATGTGTTTTAACGTGTAGTGATTCAAGTTGCATTCGAAATTCATCTTCAGGGAAGAGTTCAGACTCACATTGTGTTTTGCTTCTTCTCTTTTCACATTTCAAAAGGCATGAATCTTAAAATCTAAATTCTTCAGTTTCCATGAAAAATAAACCTTTCTATATAGCATACATAAACAATTTCAAGGATTTGCAAGCTATTTAAAGCTACATTACCCATGAGTACAAATAGTGTACATTTTTTTCCTGATATTTCAGGAGCTTTAAAAATCTCAACATATGACACAGAATAAAGCATTAATATTTTCAGGACAAAAGGTATCAAAATTCTTACCAAAGAATTCGTCAGCAGAAATAATTGTTCACAGGGTGATTTTTATCTTGGCCTTTTCAAAAAGCTGCATTTGATGAACATTTTTAAAAGATCCTACTATGAACATTGTTACTTTAAATGGTCTGCTTGCTATGTTTAGCCACAACATGTTTGACAAAGAGCAGTGCACATGCCCGATAAACTCTTCATAAATTTCTTATAAGGTAATATCTACTGTCAGTTCTCGAGCCATTACTTTTGACATCAAGCAAAGATACAAATGGAAAGTGAACACGCAGCCCCTGCAATCATTTTAAATGACTAATATAGATGATAGGAGAGGTTGTTAATGAGAATAAATGAAATAATAATTTCTGGCAATATGATGGCTGCTTTTATGAAGCCAAGAAGAGGTGGTTAAATTTTAAAGTTGATTAGAGTCTGCTAAACCATGGGGTGATGAAATAATGTCAAAATAAATCTAGATTAAAGTCTATTCTCACTATGGTCTTTCTAAATATCACTGTATATTTCTTATACAAAATTTAATTAAATTTCTCATTTGCTTGCTGTTAAAATATATTCAGATAAAACACATTGACTCATTTTGTGTTAGATGCTACTAATGATGTGAACTAATGCTCAATGCATACAATTTAAAGTATACAATTGCCTTCATATATTTGGTGATATAGGGAAAAGTCTGGGTTCCTATTCAAATTCAACTTTAAGATCAGATTTGGTGACTTTCAATAAATCATTTTATAGATAGATTATGGCACTACTGTGGTCACATCATCTATCATCTACTTGCAATGGTCTTTGCCTTCTAGGATCTTAAAATATAATTGAGAAGACAAGACATACAGACATGAAAAGTTAAATCATCATCCTAGACAGTGATATAAGAGTTATCTCAAGGCAATACATGATTGAATAGCAAATAATGCCTCATGTCTCTTCACTAGTGACATTTATAGCTGTACACAGAAGAAAGCAAGGCAGAAAATGCTGTGAAAGTTTGAAGGTGAAACATACAGAGAGTGGGGAAGGAATTACAGACTGGCATGCACATGAAAGCTTTTATGAAAGAGGCAGATTGGGGGATGGTCCTTTAATGTCACTGGACTTGGTTTGCTAGGGGGAAATAGGTCTGGCAACTCTATGCTACTATCTTTTTCAGATTCTAAATTGTATTTCTGCCAGGCTTTATTTATATCCTTAGTAAGACTGTGAATGTGCATGAGCCTGGTGACTACTTAGCAAAGTCTGCATTCTCTTCTTTTGGGGGTAGACATCATTTCCCAGCCTTCTTTAAAGTTATGTAGAGCCATGTGGCAAATATCTATCCCCAGAAAATGAATGGAAATGTACTAAAGGACTGCAACATAACAAATGATCCTGTCATTCACCAGATTAGGACACCAAAACACCTCTTGTCTTAGTTTCTGAGGGTCATCCATGCATTTAGGAACCTACTCATTAGACAAGAGACCCTAAATCAGGAAATCATTTGACACTGGGGGTATGGTGTGGACTAGGACCCATGGTCTTCTACAGTTTTCCCTGGAACAGACGGTAAGTCTGTATGTTCCAGATTATATGTTTCACAATTATATGTGCCCATTCACAAGAAGCTCATGGACTTCCCTGTGGGGCTATGTGAAGAGATCATGAGATTACATAGGCTTCTTTCAGAGGAGGTGATTTATAAAAGTCTTCAGATCTGAAAGTGGCATACCATTAGAAGACCCAGCCATGGAAATCCTTTCTGCCATATCTTATTCACTGCACAGGCCCTCTCTCATCAGATTGGAGCAAGGCTATGTGTGCTTGTGGGCACCTGCAGGCAGGGCTCACTGGAGCCATAATGAGTGCCGTCTACCACAGAAAAGGCTCTTTGTTGCTTCCCGGCTTGATCTTCAAAAATCTCTCATGGTCTTTCAACTTCTGTGCCCTTTCAGCTTGCTTAAATGAAATGACACCCAGTGTAACTTTAGCCCTCAATAACTTCACTAAGGGGGCTACTCAGTGGGATCGTTCACCTAATGAGGGATAGAAATTGACCAAGAAATAGAGTTCTCCTGCAGTTGAGCTGCTGACTTGTATGTCCATTTGGTTGAGGAGTTTGTCTACCCAGTGGATCTATATGACGTCCTTTTTCAGACAAGGTGAGGAACAGTGGTAAATAAGTGAGCAATCACTTGTATCATGTACATTTTTTCCTTTACAATTTTACTTACTTTTAAATCTATTTTTTTTAAATCTATTTTTTAAAATAGGATGCTTGCCTGTGGATCACTATGTGCCTGGTATCCTTGGATGCCAGAAAGGGACATCAGATCCACTAGAACTGGAGTTACACACAGCTGTGAGCCACCATGTAGATTTTATAACCTAGGTCTCCTGGAAGAACAGCCTCTGAGCTATCTCTACAACACTGGATTTATTTACTTTTTATTTTATGTGTATGAGTGTCTTGCCTTTTGGATAGCTATGATGGGCAGAGGAAGCTGCCAGACCCCCTGCAATCGCAGTTACAGATGGTTGTGAACTGCCATGTGAGTTATGGGAGCCAGGGTCCTCTAAATGCTCTTAACTACTGAGCCATCTCTTTACCCCCTCTTTTGTTCTTTTTATTATGCTATTTTTTAAAAAAAATCAATAAATATCAGCTGAATTCCTACAGGTCAGACCTTGTTCTCGATGCTAGGAGCATAGTTATAACAAGAGAGTATTTGTTTCTTGGAGCTCATATTCTGGTGGAGTGTCTGGTGGGTGCCACTAGACCACACAGAAAAAAAGTAGGCTGTGCTAAATATTCTTATTCAGGAGTTGAAGAACTATGAAGGCATTAGCGGAGTCTCCTGTTTTGCTGAGTAATTAATACATTTGTGTCTTCCTTAACTGTACTTTAAGTCAATGCCAGCACTTCCCAAGATTTAATGGACAAACAAATAAGTGAAGTAACTGTCTTATAAGAAATGTAAAATCTGAGTCAGCAGGTCTGACATGCTGACATTCTTCCTTCCTTCCTTCCTTCCTTCCTTCCTTCCTTCCTTCCTTCCTTCCTTCCTTCCTTCCTTCCTTCTTTCCTTCCTTCCTTCCTTTCTTCATTTCTTTTGATTTGCAGGAATTTTAATGAAAAATTTGTATATATTCTTTTATATTTTAATTAATCAATTTATTCATTCTACAACTCAGTATCAGCTCTCTTCTCTTCCTAATACCCTCTCACACAGATCCTTCCCCCACATTTCCCTTCCCCTTCTTCTCTGAGAAGGGGGAACCCCCCCATTCCTGTATGTCCACTCTTCTCCCTACCTCCACAGCTCCAAACTTCTACAGATGAAGTAGTAGACCATGAGCTGTAATAAGGCCCTAAGGAAAACAGGTCATTGGAATTTAAAGATACCCTATGCAAAAAAGACCTCAGGCTCAAATGAATGAGAACTGCAGTTCAAGGACAGGGCAGCCCAATTTGGCCTGGTTCTTTCCTGCTTCCAAACTTCTGGTTCCTGTCCTCTAGAAGCTCAGAAGCCTGCCTTACCTTCTATATCGAATCTGTGAATAATTATTTGACTAGTTAGCTGAAGAGTTTCTGTAATTTGTGGCCTCAGCAGTTCTTGAGCGAAGATCAAGTGATTAAGGTTTGGAGAATAAAGAAGAAGCCTAGGCCTGCTGAGGCAAAATTAGGAGCATTCCAATGAGGGCAGCTTGGAGTGGAATCCTCAGTTTTTTGTTTTTTGTTTTTTGTTTTTTGTTTTTTGTTTTTTGTTTTTTGTTTTTTGTTTTGTCAATAAAGCTGGAGTGTCTACGACAATCAAATGGAGTGATGTTCACAGCTTATATGGCAATGCTGCTTTGTCAGTGAGGCTAGGGTTGTTTTTTTTCCTTCTACAAACTACTACACAATGAAGTGGGACAGCTATCACAAAGCAATTAACAGCGGCTTAGGCACTAACAAACATTGACTTCAGTTGGGCTGGATTTAAAACAGAAAGATGAAATGATTTATTCCCTAGATAGGAGAGCCCTGACATTCTTGAAAACAGAAATGGAGCTATCCCTGGAGAGTTAATAAAGATTATTGATGGAGGATGTAGGAGAGAGTAGGGGTAACGGAAGGAGAAAGATTATCCACATCCCATATTAAAGCTAGCATCTTCAGTGTGCTATAACAAAGAGAATCCCTGAAGGAGTGTTTTACTTCAAGTAAATAGTATGCTCTCTCCATGTAGATGCAACTAAGTTGTTCTTAAAAACATACATGCCAGTGAATATTAAAATTTGAACTTCCCCAAAGCTTAAACCTCTTAGTATGCCTTACAATTTTCTAATATTTACCATTTCCCATCTAGTTGTCTAAGAGAAATATTAATTATAAAATTAATATAAAATGCTTCTTTAGTGGACAGTACCATGCTATACTTTGTCTATTCTTTATTATTCAAATGAGCAGAAATTCAATTTCATTTTTCAGGTATTAAGTGTTTTGCATGGCCATGCATCTTTCTGCAATACTTAAGCAAAGATAGGAAAATAAAAAAGATATGATATTCTCAGAGACACCATTATCAGAGTGGCGGAAATTTCTGAATTGTGATTATGGTGAAAATTACATAACTGTATGTGTTTGTCAAAAATCACAGAATTCTACCCATGCAAAGGGTTTTACAATATGCAAATAGCATAGAAATATACTCGATTTAAACAAAAACAAAAGAAACCGAAGACAAACAACACACCCTAGAACACACTGTCAGATGTTTTAAATCTGTAAATAGATCTTTTAAAAACTGAATGTATTACTGAAGTAGGAAAGAGAGGTTCATTAGTAGAGAGGAAACTCTCTCAGACCAGCTCATTTCACCCGTGCCTTATCAGTGACAGCTCTCTGCACACTCACAACTTACCAATTAGGCAAAACACACAGGCAGAACCCTAGCTTATTAGCTTTCTTGGTGAGCCTGGACAAAGAAAATTCCCGAGGCCGCTGGGGCAACAGGAGGTCTGTGTAAACACAACTGCAGGAAACCTGGAATTTTCAAATAGGGTAACTGGAGATTTCGTCAGCTCTCATGCTTGTGCTGAACAGAAACTCAACTCTGGTCAAGACTCTCGTCTAACTCGCATTTTCATTTCAGCCATGCCCGTGCTCTATGGTTCTTTTGCAGAAAGACCTCCTCTGTCAGTCCTACTGCAGATGACCAACCACACTTGTGAATGATTTTGCATCTCACTAGCCTGAAAGTTTTATGAGGGCAGGGGTTTTATCTTTTCACTTCCATTTCTCCAGAAACAAAGCAGCGCTGGGATTATTAGATGCTCAAGAAATACTTGTAGAATAAAGGGAAGACAAATTGATATTTGAATCCAAATCATAGTCAAGGCAGAAGTAAGTAGAAGCAGGGATTTGAACCACTTAGGAGTCACTTGGATCGTTCATCTGCCATTTTCTTAGGCATTTTCTACCTTTTCTCAGTGATGGTGAAGGTTAATCTTGATTGGATTAAGAAACAGCTAGGAAAGGTGGAGAGATAGCTCAGCGGTTAAGAGCACCGACTGCTCTTCCAGAGGTCCTAAGTTCAATTCCCAGCTACCATATGGTGGCTCACAACCATCTGTAATGGGATCAGATGCCCTCTTCTGGTGTGTCTGAAGACAGCTACAGTGTACTCATATACATAAAATAAAATTTTAAAAAAATCTTTAAAAAAAGAAGCAGCTCGGAAAGCCAAGCGTATAGTGTTGCACCCCTTAATCTCAGCACTTAGGAGGCAGTGCTAGTTCAAGGCCAGCCTGGTCTACAAAATAAGCTCCAGGACTGCCAGGGCTACCCTAAGGAGATCCTGTCTTAGAAAAGAAAAAGTGAAAAAAGAGGAGGAGGAGGAAGAAGAGTGAAAAGGAAGAGGAAAAAGGAAAGCAAGCAAGCAAGCAAGCAAGCAAGCAAGCAGGCAAGAAAGGGAGCTAGAAGATTAATAAAGTGCACAAACTAGGTATGTACCTAATGGCACTTCGTGGATGCAGGGTACAGCTGTACAACACCCCATCTAGATTATCATAAGAACATTGAGAACATTGAGTCCTATCCCCATTGCACACACATATGCTACCAAAATCTTTATTTACTTTTAGAGATTTTTTTCCTCTTCCCGCTTTGGCTTGAGATGCTATCATTGTGCCTTAGATATTTTTTCTTGCTTTGCTTATCAACAAAGACTTGTTTGGCCACTTTCTGTAATTCAACACGTGAAGGAAATAGTCCTTGCATGCTCTCTTGTGGTCCATCCTTTTCTTCTGTCTTGTATTTGGTCCCTGCTTGAAGTATCTCAAGGTCATGCTCGACTCTGCCTCAATTTAGTGTTTGAAGCAGAATTAATCATAACATCTTTTTCATTCACATCTCCAAAATATGAAATGTGAAAGAATACATACACTGAAGCCATCATTCAGTGGGCTCTTTACTTTTAACAAATTTTCTTTTTAAACTTTTAATACTTTTCTGAAATTCTATTTGACTCATTTCACTTCAGTGTAAGTTTTAGTAATGTTTATGAGATGAATTTCTCTCTCTCTCTCTCTCTCTCTCTCTCTCTCTCTCTCTATATATATATATATATATATATATATATATATATATATATATAATGTATGTTGTGTATATATGTTGTGAAAATTGAAAAGAATAAGTCCCAAATATCTTTGATTAACCCACAATTAAGACTGACATTAAAATAAAGGACTATATATTTCAAATGGTAGAATTTGAGAGAACATGGGGGAAGCATTTCAAGACGTTGACATGAACACTTTGACAGAACAAAATGCTGGATTAACCATTGCCCTTTGTTTAGATAGATAAGGAGAGGAAGTTTAGCCAATATTTACATACCAGTGTTCACAACACCCAAGCTAAAGCTTTATGTCTTTTAACATATCATCATTATACAGTTGAATTTCTAAGACTGTGAACTTAAAAGGGGCAAAGAGCATTTCTATAGTACTGCAGGGTTTGTTTTGATAACTCTCAAGGCTGCTGACTTGTAACCCTGAGACCATGAATGTTTATTACAGGAAACTGTGTGTTAGGATGTCTGGGGTAGAAAATTGTGCTTGTTTGCTTCAACTTGTAAACGGTGTCTGTCACAGGAGGCTGATTTGGCTCACTAGTCCTTTGATAATTGATCTGCCATTTTTGACCTCACTGATCCAGCGCTAATTACCCCAACAAGAATAAGACAATGTGCAGATCAGTTTGGAATTAAAAGCATAGCTGAAGGCATTCTTTGGGGAAAGCAGTTTTACCAACAAAATAAATAAGTGACTCTAACAAAATGCATTAAAATGCAAGTACAGATCACAGCACTCTTCATAAAAGCCCCAAACCGGAAACTATCTAAATATTGCCTGATGATAGCTGGTAAGATAAATATACTGTGGTCTATTTATAGTGGAATACTACACAGAGATGAGAATGGGCTGCTACAAGACAGAGCAGCATAGATGGTTCTCATAAACAAAATGATGAGTGAAAGAAGCCAGATGCAAGAGAGAACATACCCCATTCTTTTGTTCATTTAAAATCCAAAACCAGGCAAAAGAATTCATACTATTGAGTTAGGGTTTATTTGAAGGCAGCAAGGCTTGAAGTGAGCAGGACAGGAATTCTGGGAGTTAAAATACTATTCTGATTCTCGAGTTACACATTTACTTGAGGAGTTTTCTATATACTACCTTTAATAAATGCTTAAAAGCCCATGTCTTAAAAGGTACATAAATATTAACCAGACAGAGAAGAAAGGAAAGGGGGTATTCAGTGGGAGAAATACTTCATGGACAGATCACAAGAGAACATATTCATGATTGGCAATGGCACAAATATAGAAGGCAGTGTGAGCATAGCAGCAAAGCCCTGCTCCCGGTCCCTATCAAAGTTTTCAGCACTTCATCTAAGCCCTGTGTCTGCTTTCCCATGCTATGGTGTGGTGGTAATCCTTGTCTTACCCTCATAATCATTTGCTCAAATATCAATATATCTATGGAAGCTCATATTATAGAGTTCTTCAAAAGATGACTTCCAAATTCTGAACATTACAACTGAAATAGTTTCAGTGCTCTTCAGTCTTCATGGACTGCCTGCCATGCAGTCAGTTTGGGTAGTGAGTCTAGGAGGCTCTGGGAATGTGAGTTCTTTGTCTAAATGACATCTACTCAGCTAATATATTGAAGGATCTAAATGAAGATGGTTCTTGTTTAAAGTATAAGGAGGGGGACAGGGTAGAGAAAAATCTTCTAGTCAAAGGCAATGTTAGAATTTACAGGCAGATGTACTCAGTAGCACATTTAGAAAAGGTTGTTTCTTTACTTATTACAGCAAAACAAAGACTACCCACCCATTAAGTGGCAGCTATTCATACTAAAGAAACACAGAAATATTGGTTTTGAAATTTAGAACAAATGATGTTTTGATTTTAATGTGTTTGCTATTTCTACACACACACACA
>NC_034613.1:137262433-137279125 GCF_900095145.1 Mus pahari | reverse complement strand
AGAGAGAGAGAGAGAGAGAGAGAGAGAGAGAGAGAGAGAGAGAGAGAGAAATATGGCATAAATCACTATCTACCCTGTTAAGTCATTTGAAGTAAACTTTGTATGCAGTTAACATTGGTTACAGAATGAGAATACATGACTTGTTTATAGTATGGACCTTTCAGACTGTGATTTCAGAGTTAATTGAATGATCTTCTCCTTTCTGGTTGACAACACAGAGGTCTAGAGGAATTATGCCATGTGGGTCCAAGATCATAGTACTTATGGTGGGAAAGAAAAAAGGTAGCTGAGCTCTGGTGTGGTGGCTGCAGGGCTCCAGATTACCAGGCATGTAAGAGTGTTACAAACTGTGAAACCCACAAGATTGGGTAGCCTTTCTTCTGCCCAAGGAAGCATAGTGACTCCTCATGACCTGTGTCCAGGCTTTCTGGATTAAAATATCTGTGCAAGGTAGTGGTTATTTTTTGTTCTGGGTTGTCTAGTGCATACCTGTGCTGTAAAATAGGCCTGCCTTAGGAAGGGCTATGATTTGGGAGTTTTGTTTCTCTTCTTCCAGTACCAAGGTGTGTGTATGTGTGTGTGTGTGTGTGTGTGTGTGTGTGTGTGTGTGTGTGTGTGTGTGTGTAGATGAAAAGTGGAAGCAATCCTAAGGTCTTTTGTATCTCATATCTTTCACCAACTCAATACATATCTGATATTGACCTTGAACTTCTGATCTTCCTGTTTCCCTATTTGACCTGCTTCTACCTTGTAAATCCTGGGATTAGAGGTGTTTATCGCCTGTCTGGTGTATGTGGTGGTAGGGATTGAACCCAGGGATTCATGTATACTGGCAACAGAGATTTTTCTCTTCATCAGGTAAAAAGGGACGTAGAGGCAATAAGGATGTTTTCTGTGCACTTAAGGAAGCTGACAGAATTGTGAAAGTTTGGAATTATAATTTGGGGGCCAAAAGGTGGTGCCTCAACTCAGAAAAAGCTGGAGGCACATGTACATATGGGGAGTGAACTATGGGTGGGAAAGCTATAGAAAGTAGAACAATTTCTAAGACTAGATTCGTGCGTATTTCTTTTTTAAAATGACACGTAGACTTAATGTTTATGATTTTGCTGTCTGTTAACTAAATCTGTGTAACGTTGAACAAGGAGGCACTTTATGAGATGGATGCCTATTTCTTAGGGAAAAATAATGAAGTATAAACTAGACTCCCTCTCCCAGAATGATAGTCCTGTGGTACCAGAAGGTTACTGTAACTAAGGGTTACCCCAGTAAACACTCTCAGTCCTTGAGTTTTGACATTCATTTTTCTTACCAAAACAGATGCACAAATCCTACAAGTCATTTGCCCTAGCCCCATTATTTGACCTAAATCAATCTTTTGGCTTCTGAGGATTTTTAACCATCCTCTTCATCTGTATGACAGACTTACTGGCTCAACTTGAAGAGATTCAGACTGGATGAATAATTGCCTTGAAAAAAAGAGGTGGTGAGTCATCTTTCTAAAAATCCATATTTGCTTGGCATTTACAGCACTCCTACTCTGTATCATAGGAGATGAAAAAAGAATTTGCTGCTTATGCCCTCTGAAGAATGTATTTCTTTCCCATCTCTGGCAGGGTAGACACATTATCAATGGAGCAGGTCATTTTATACAGAAGTTCTGATCCTCTCAAGGACATCAGGGTCAGGAAGTACCTATCACAGGCATGAGGTCCTGAGCTCACAAGTATTCTGAATCTATGTCTTCCAGTACAGTGCTACAGAACAAACAGTGACTCTGGTACCAGGACCATGACTGAGCCTTACATCTTTTGCCTTCTGTCACTCATCATTGGGATGTTTTCAAGACCATTTCAAATATTGTAGGGGTTATTAGAATTTAAAAGAAAAGCAAAGGGACTAAGGTCTGGCTTGTCATGGGGCCCACTAGTCACATATTTCCACAGCTAGGGAGTATAGGGGGCCTTTGCACACCTCAGTTGTATGAGAAAAGGCTACTAGAAAAGAAGAAAAGATAGTCTTTCAACGATATCTGTGGCAGAAATGGACTAAACATGCAGCAAACTGTTTTCTCTTGACATTTGTCTAGACTAAATATTTTAGTTTCTCTGACAGAGTCCCGCCCAATGGAGTGTGTGTGATAGATGTCAGTGCCAATTTTAGGTCTGGCCCCACCATAACCTTCTATGACATTAGTCTCTCCAGCTCTTCCCCTATATCTCATCTCTCTCTACCATTGGTTGACTGAATTTTTGCTTAGTCATCTTGGAAGCCACAAGACTTCAGCATTTTCCTCAGCTTTGGGGTCCTGAGTAACTATAGGACCAGAAGTTCCCATTTTAACTATGTTTGTATGACTGAAAAATAAGTAACTTTGTTAAGCCACCAAGATTATGGCATTTAGTATTACTGCTATGCTTACCCCAACTAGTAAAGAACACATACTAGTGCTATGCTTTTATCTCTCCTCAGGTTTGTATGTTGAAACCTAGTCACCGATGCTATGGGAGCAGGAAGCAGCTCTGTTATATGAGGCAGTCTTACTCATGGGCTCCTTGGGCATGGACTTATCATGGGGCACAGCCATCAAGAATAGAGTTAGTATAAGAGATCTTCCTTGACTCTTCTATGTTGAGGATGTAAGTTGCCATTTGAAGAGCAGAAAGTGGATCCACAAGTTTGGGCTTCCAGCTGGCACAGACATGAGAAATAGTTTTTAAAGTAAGTTATCCAGTCTATGATGCTTTGCTATGGTGGCACAAATGACAGCCAGGGACACTTTGTGTGTAGCTGTTATAATTATTTAAATCCATTTGAAACTCTGCGTAGATGGATGGTTCTGTATAGTTTCACTGTAGTGGCACAATTCTAAAAACTCCTCAGAAGAAAGGAAATTCAGATATAAGGCTAGACTCAAAGCCTTAGCTGGGGGATGGGCAGAACTCCTTTGAACATTGCCAAATGCTCAAAATGAAGATGATAGGAAAAGACCTAATTTTGCTTGATTACAGAGATGCAGCAAAAGGGGGAGTGGGAACATCTTAAATTAAAAAAAAATATTCTTAATGGAAAACACCTATGTTTGGAAAGTGTGTATTTAAACAACCATTAAAAACTCAACTTAATTTGAAACATCTGATCTTGGCTGATCCCCTTCAAAATGAAGCTGATACTTACCATTAAGGTTTTGTGTAGAATTCCCTGAGACTTTGTGATATACAGTATGCTTGTCTGTTTCATAACATAAATTGGATGCTGGGCTCTACTAGTCCTAATTGTTCTATTCCGACTCATTTGTATTTCCTCCTTTAGAGTGTCAGCATGTCAAAGGCAGCACATAGAAAGAACACCAGAAGTTCAAACAGGCATGTAAAACTTGTTAGGAACATCTTCAGAACTCCTAGATTGATCTTTAAATCCTCATCAGTTTGGCCAGTGTCTTGATCACATTTATGGTGGGTTTTCTGTTATCACGTTATGCCTAATTATCTTGAGGCAATAATTTGATCACTAACTTCTGGCATGATCCCAAATCATAGTTGATCATAGTTCTGGTCAACGAATGCCCAGTTGTCATAGCTAGACCATGGGTTGGGCTTGATGGGTGTACTGGCTGGTTCTGTGTGTCAACTTGACACAGGCTGGAGTTATCACAGAGAAAGGAACTTCAGTTGGGGAAGTGCCTCCATGAGATCCAGCTGTGGGGCATTTTCTCAATTAGTGATCAAGAGGGGAGGGCCCCTTGTGGGTGGTGCCATCTCTGGGCTGGTAGTCTTGGGTTCTATAAGAAAGCAAGCTGAGCAAGCCAGGGGAGGCAAGCCAGTAAGGAACATCCCTTCAAGGCCTCTACATCAGCTCCTGCTTCCTGACCTGATTGAGTTCCAGTCCTGACTTCCTTTGGTAATGAACAGCAATGTGGAAAATATAAGCTGAATAAACCCTTTCCTCCCCAACTTGCTTCTTAGTTGTTTGTGCAGGAATAGGAACCCTGACTAAGACAATTGGATCATGGAATATTTCCATGGGTCAATGGCAGGATACAATGTAGCAATACTTGCTAAATGTGATATATATATATATATATATATATATATATATATATATATATATATAATGTATATACACATATATGGTCATGTGTAAGGGATACTTACATCAAGTCATTCACAGAAATATCCAAGTGCCAACTTCAGCCACTAGCTTTATCCAGCTACCCTTTTAACAATGGTGAAGATGCAATAATTTGAGTTTCCTGTGTTATGCTTTTCTGTTGCTTAATGTAACAGGTGCCCTTTGCATAACTCCTTGGCATTACCACTATTTACTGAGGGCTGCTTATAGTAAATGCCTGTAATTCTCTTCGTGGGAGAGTTTTCTTTGTTACCAAGGTGTACTTGACATAAAGAACTAAAGAGTTAATACTTCCAGATGGAATATTTCAACAGCACCCATTGAGGCAACTGATGCACAAGTATCCCAGATTCTTCTAGCCTCAGCAGGATTAAGTCACAGCTTCTCCAGTAGGACTGAGCTTCACTTTTCCATAAAGGCTTACCACGATGGCTAATCTTCATTGTTAACTTGACTAGGTATGGAATAACCTAGGAGATATACTTTTTTGGGGGGTGGGTATATCCACGAGGGCGTTCCCAGTTATTCATCTCTCTGTTTTCTGACTGCAGCTATAATCTGACAAATTCCTGTGTTAGATTCCTGCTGTTGGGCTTTCGCCACTATGATAGACTATATTCTCTCAAACTGTGAACCAAAATAAATCCATAAGTGTCAGGTGTTTTGCATTGATGACAACGGAAACTCCCAGGAATCTGTGAGGGTGACCCTAGCTAAGACTCCTAGAAATAGGGAATATGGAACATGAAACTGTCATCTCCAGTAACCAGGCATGACTTGCAATGGAGGGATGGGGATACCAACCCAGCCACAAAACAGACCCACAATTTTCCTTCCCTATAAGAGATCAGGGATAAAGAGACAGAAAGTCAGCGAAGGGCCAACCATGAACTGGCCTAACTTGAGTCCCATGCCACAAGAGAGTGCCACCCCTAACACTATTAATAATAATCTGCTATACTTGCAGTCAGGAGGCTAGCATAACTGTCATCTGAGAGGCTTTACCTAGCAACTGATACAGACACAGAGCCACAGCCAAACATCAGGTAGTTCTTAGGGAGTCTTATGGAAGAGTGGGGGATAGGATTGAGTGAGCAGAGGGGTTAAGGATTCCACAAGGAGACCTATAGAGTCAACTAACCATGGCCCATGCGGGCTCACAAAGACTGAACCACAAACCAAAGAGCATCCATGGGCTGGACCCAGGCCCCTAACACATATGTAACAGCTTGGTCCTTATGTGGGACCTCTAACATCAGGAGCAGGGGTTGTCTCTGACTCTATTGCTTGCCTTTGGATTCCCCCCAACCCTCGACCCCCGACCCCTGACTTGTCTAACCTCAGAGCCCAGTCCTACTACAACTCGATATGCCAACGCAGGTTAATATCCATGGGAGGTCTCCCTTTCTCTGAGGAGAAAGGGGGAAACTGAGAGGAAGTGAGGGAGGGGAAGCTCTGATCAGGATGTTAATTAATTAATTAATTAATTAATGACTTATGCCTATAATCCCAGCATTTGGGAGCAGGGTATGAGGACCTGAAGTTCAAGGTGATTCTCAGCTATGTAGGAGAGCCTGGAATGCAAAAGAAAGAAAAGAGAGAGGGAGAGGTGGAGGGAACGAAGAAAGGAAGAAAGAAAAGAAGATGAACAAGGAGGAGATGGAGGAGAAGGAGAAGACGAAGAGAAAAAGAAAGAAAAAAGAAAGAAAGGAAGGAAGGAAGAAAAGAAAAGAAAAGAGAAAAAAGAAAGAAAGAAGGAATCAAGCAAAACACAAGATTACACAGACGAGGAAAACTAGTTTCCTTTGAGTGTAAAATGAAGCAGATAAATGACTCAACAAAACATTAGGGAAGGAAGGAGGAAGAAATGGTAGGACTATATATTCCTCAGAGCAAACAATAGAGCTTTTTCACAGTTTCATTTATTATTCCGGGCTTATGTTTAATGTGGCAGCCACTAGTCACGTGTGGCCATGGAGCATTTGAAATATGTCTAGAGGCACTGGGGAATTCTTAATTTTATTTGATTTGAGTTCATTTAAATTTAAATAGCATATATGGCTAATGGCTGCTGGGTTAGACAGGATAGATTATAGAATATTTCTACTACTGGGAAAAGTTCTATTCAACTGCAATGGGGTAGAGAAAGATTAATACTTATTATTTATAAAGGACCAGATAGTGATGTTTGGGGCTTTATAGCCTATATGATCTTCATTACAAATACTCAATGCTCTCAATGTGAAAACAGCCATCAGTAAAATATAAGAATGAACATGACTGTTAACAAAACCTTTTTTGGATACTGAATTTTAATTTGATATAATTTCCTTTTGTCACAAAGTATATTATTCTCCTTTTAATTGTTGCCAACCATTTGACAATGTACACCCATGGAGCTGAGTAAAGCAGGTGGTGGACCATTGTTTGCTGACTCATGTTCTACACCAACATCATTAGTAAGAGTTTCTAGGAGGTCTATCATTAAGGTGTCCCACTAATCCAGGGCAGATGGTGACACCAGTGAGCATAGTATCAAATGAACTACATATTCTAAATTAAATCAACTTTTGGAAACAAAAAGCTTTATTCAGAGTGGATTACTCACAATTGAAGTTGGCAAGAACAGACTTTTTTCCCTCTTTTGTTTATAAAATTTCTTCCATGGTGGTTATGGAGAATTGGCGGAGCTACTCTTAAGAAAATTATCAGAGCTCAAGATGATCCCCATCCCATTAAGAGCCTTACAACAGTATTGTTACCTAGGGAGAGCAAAGGGTGTTCTTTAACTTCTTGATTCTTGTTCCTGGCTTGCCTCTACTTTTATTTTGTCAGTTCCTTCCCTGGTCACAAAGATCAATACTTGGGCCTGGCACAGATTCCTGCAACATTTTCAAATTGCTCCCAGCATGATGAAAGGTTGGTTTTCAAAAAAAAAAAAAAAAAAAAACACTCACAGTGTTCTCAGAACACAAGGCCAGCAAAATGGCTAATTTAATCTCAAGAAACCAGGAATTAAAGCAGTGCTATCAATGCAACACAGACAATCATTTCTTTTCTCTGTTTCAGAGTCAGCTCAAAGCAAACTAGGGAGGGGCAAGGAGTGGAATCAGGAAATCGGCCAGCTGGACGATTCAGTGTAACAGATCTCCACTGCAACAGAAAGAATTGGCCACAGCAAGCAAAAGGATCAGAAGTGCAATACCTGGCAGGATCAATAAAGCGGTGGCGTGGGGTGGGGGTGGGGGAGTCATTTCTGGAAAAGACTAAGCTATCTCCACAGTCAGTTCTTAAGAGCTCCTCCCAAAAGACATGATGGGCACTGACATTTTGTGAGTTCTGCCAACAAAGCCTGGAGACCCAGCTGGTGCCTCTGATGCAGCAGTCAAAGGTCTCGAGGCAGTGGAGAAGCAGGACTTTCTTCTTCCTTTAGAAAAAAAAAAGCAATGTGTGGTGTTTCAGCATAAAAATTATCAAAGTAATATCCTCTTCAGCTAAGGCTTAAAATATCCACTGAAAGCTCTTTGTAATCAATAATATAGATCTCATTATGGGGCCTGCATTAAAGAGGTAGGAACTATGTTAACTTTACAACTTCCTTAGGGGGAAGAGTGGGGATAGAGATTCACCATGTGTGTTTTGATGCAGCTCAAGTGAATCTGCGTGCTATAGCAGAAGTGGTATAGAGCACCTGTCCCTACCCTCTATTGTGTTCCGGGGTTTTTACATTATACTCACTTCTTTTAGTGGTGGTGAAACAGACACTTGGTGAGGTGGCTTAAGACAAGTTTGTCCAGGAATGTGTGGTGGAGTCAGACTATCATTGAAGTCTTTTACCTGATTCCTAAACCAGCACTGTGTTAGCTGTTGTATGCTAGGCAAGAGATGCTGTTAAGGGCAGTAGTCTAGAACTGGTTTAATTTGGGTGGAAGGACCTGGACAGCCTGGCCTAAATGTTCCTCAATTATCTTCTCCCCAAATGCTGTAAAGAATCCATAAACAACTGAAGTTACATTCTTTGAAACTGTTACTAAGGCCAGATATCCAGACTAAATGGTGCTGTCAGGACAGTAAGTCCCCCCCCCCATATGCACAAGATTCCCTATTACCAACTGTCTTCAAGGTCTCCAATTCTCTTTAAATGCCTATAAATCCTATTTGGCCTTGCCTCAGACCCTTATGAGCAAGGAGGTGAAAGCTTTCAATTATTAACATCTCTGAGTTATTCTGAGATAATTGCACATCGGTATGCAGTTTTGAAGAATAACTGAGAGCTCCTTTATGCCCCTTACCTAGTTTCCCCTGCAGATTCTTGCATGGTTATATTTACTTTTCTAATAGAGGAAACACTGTCCCATGGCTAAAGCCAAAGCCAGAAAAGACGTAAGTAGACAGATGAGGACGGGTATGAAATCCTAAGAATGGGTTTTTCAAAGTTAACTTAAATGTGAGAGAGACTTTCAGTGGTGACAGGATTAAAGAAAGGTGTAAAGAGTTGTGACTCCCTTGAGTTAGCTTGTTTTGCTATGCTCTGCTAGGGAATTTTCTGCCTCTATGTATTTTAGATATGCAGTTGGCTGTGCATCCTAGTTTTGTTTCTGTTGTGGTACAATACCCAGATGAAAAACACCTTAGAGGAGAAAGAGTTTATTTTAGTTCACAACTCCAGATTACAGTTTCTCCATTGTATCAGGAAAATTAAATTAAAGGAGGCACACTCTTGAACAGCTAGTTAAATCCACAGTCAAGAGCAGGGACATGAGTGACTGCATGTATACCCATTCCTCACAGCTTTCTCTACTCTTACTGAGTCCAGGCCTCCAACACAGAGAATGGTGCCACAATGAGGTGGGTCTTCCCATATCAATTAAGTCAGTCAAGAGCATCTCCCACAGATATGCCTTAGGCCAACCTGATCTAGACAATCTCTCTTTGTGACCCTCTTTCTAGGTGATTCTAAATTGTGTTATTAATTAAAACTAACCATCATTGTATGTATAAGTTACATGCAAATTCTATACATTTTTATATGAGGAAATTGAGCATCATGGAGTTTTTCTGAAATTAAAATTTTTAGGTTAGCATGCAGCCCAATGGGTTTCTTTATAGCATCTTCATACATGTATATCATTATACCTTATTTTCATTCATTACCCTTTCTTGCTGCCCTCTTTTATCCCTACTGTCCCTTCCAGGTAGTTCACTTCTTCCACACAGTGCTCCCTTCTGCCTTCTTTTTTTAAAAAAAGATTTATTTATTTTTAATGAATATGAGTACACTGTTGCTGTCCTCAGACACACCAGAAGAAGGCATCGGATCCCATTACAGATGGTTGTGAGCCAGCATGTGGTTCCTGGGAATTGAACTCAGGACCCCTGAAGAGCACTCTTAATCACTGAGCTATCTCTCCAGCCCCACTTCTGCCTTCTTGCCACACATATTCCTATTACCCAACTCCACTAAAAATTTTCTTCCCCCCCATAATCTCTTCTAGTTTTGTGACCTGCCCGCATATATAAATGTTAATGTATAAACACATACATATATAATTTTTATTTTATATTTCACATGTAAGAAAACTATAGTATTTATCTGTGTTGTTTCAGTTAATATAATGATTTCCAGTTACATCCATATTCCTGTAAATGTTATGATTTTATTTTTCTTTATAGCTGAATAAATTCCATTGGGTACATTTCTTTATCCATTACTCTATTGACAGAAAGTGTATATTGGTCTCATTTCCTGGCTATAGTGAATAGTTCAGTAGTAAGCATGGATGTGTAAGTATCTATGTGCTGCATTGACTTAGAGTCCTTTGGGCATGTACTCAAGAGTGTTATACACTTAAGAGTGTTATCTGGGTCCTATTTTTAGCTGTTTGGGGGAACCTTCATACTGGTTTTTATAGTGGTTGAACTGCTTTGTAATCTGACCTGCAGTGAATAAGTGTTCTTTCCCCACATCCTTGCTAGAAGTTTTAATCTGCATTTCTCTGATGAATTAGGATGTTGAGCACATTTTCAAGGGTTTATTGGACATTTGTGTCTCTTATTTTGTAAACTGCCTATTCAGTATTTTACTCCATTTATTGATCAGATGGCTTGATTTTTTTTTTGGTGTTTAATTTTTTATAGTTTCTTATTTATTCTAGATACTATCCCTCTGTTTGATGTACATTTGAGAAAGACATTCCCCATTCTATAGGCTGTCTCTTTATGGTTGTTATTTCTTTTGGCATGCAGAAGCTCATTGAATTTCTGAAATCACATTTGTTGCTATTTCATATTTTTTCCAAGAGTTGGTACAGTCCTTTACTAAACATTCTTGCCAATATCTATATCTTCAAGTGTTTTCCTCTAGCAGTTGCAAACTTTCAGATGTAACTTTAAGGCCTTTGGTCCGTGACAGATAGTGGTCTAATTTCATTCTCCTACAAGTAAAAGTCTAGTTTTTCCAGTACCATTTGTTAAAGAGGCTTTTTTTCCAATATGTGTTTTTGAAGTCATTTAAAAAAATTAGGTGACTTTATTTCAGGGTCCTCTACCCTACATGTTATATATATACACATATACATATATATGAACATATGTGTATGTGATGTTTTATTACTTTTGAGATCAGATATGAGATCTCTAGAATTCTTCTGCTAAAGTTTGCTTTGTCTAGTTAGAGTCTTTTGTGAGCCCACATGAATTTCAGTGATATTTTTCTAGTTCTGTGATGAATATTACTGGAATTTGGGTCAGAATTGCATTGAATCTGTAGATTAATTTAGGTAATATAATCATTTGCACACTATCAATTCTGCCCATCTATGAGCATGGAAGGTTTTCCCATCTTCTAGGGTACTTTTCAGGCTTTCTTCCAATGTCTTCGGGTTTTATACCCTTGGTTAGGCTTATTCCTATTTATTTATGCTATTGTCAATGGGCTTGTTTCTCTGATATTTTTCTCAGTATGTTTATCATTGGTTCATAGGAAAGCTACTAATTTTTGTATGTGGATTGTTATCCTATTACTTTGCTGAAAGAGTTTACTAGGTCTATGTTTTCTGATGGAGTTTTTAAAGTCTGTTGTGGGGGAGGCTATGCTTTTTTTCGTCCCTTAACTCTTTGACAGTTTCATATATGTGTATAATGAATTTTACTTAAGAATACTTTCCATTATTTTCTCACATCCTCCTCCCTCAAAAGCAGACTGCTCTTTTGAATTATATATTTTTTATTCTTGAGAATTTCATACATATATACAATGCAATATAATCATATCCATCCTCATTTTCCACCTCCAACTCCCATACACCTCATCATGTCTCCCTCTAACTTCATACTTTTTCCTTCTTTTAAAAAAATACCCTTTAAGTCCAATTAGTGCTACACACACACACACACACACACACACACACACACACACACACATACAAATACACACACACACACACACACATACACACACACATACATGTGCTTGGGACCATCCAAAAGGAAACTAAAGAGGAAAAATATTACTCAATAGTGGAAAAATGCAAGCTAATTTAGACGGACATATGACCGAGAATAATGAAAAAATTACTTTATTTTGGACAGGGTCTTATTATGCTAATTACTTTATTCTGGACAGGGTCTTATTATGTAGCCCTGACAAACTCAGATATCCATCTTCCCCTGCCTCCTGAGTGCTGAGGTTAAAGGCATTAGCAACCACACCCAGCTTGCAAAATAAAAATGTTGTTAAAATTCTGCTAGTGGTATAGTAAAGCAGAAAGAATCACAGGGAATAAGATAAAATGAAAAAACTAAAAAGGAGAGAAAAAGATTTAAAAAGAGTGTTGAGTTAGTTTCTTTCTGGCTTCTTGAAAATTGGACATTGGATTATATGCATGGAGTTGGTGGAGTGTCAATGGAACCTGTAAATTCAGGCTCTTCCTATTATTCATGTTGTATTGGACAAGTATCTGAAGTCAGCCACAGCTATCTTTACCTTGGTAATTTTCCTTCTTTGAGTGCCAGGGGCCTCTGCTGGCCACATTTAACTTTGCAGTTTGTGGGTTGGGCACGTTCTCAGTGTTGAGACTGGGCAGATAATTTCCCTTCAAGTGGCTGGGGTGTGACTCCCACGTGTGTTAGAGGTGAGGGAAGCAATCTTAGCACCGAGATTGCTGCAGTGCTTTCAAAACATCTTAAGTATTAATCACACCACTGGAAATATGTAACTATGGGGACCAAGTCTCAAGCTAGTAGTAGTAGTTTGCTCCAGAATTTGATCATTCTGCTCACCTCAGGACCTACCTAATCCTTTCAAACTCTAAGGGTGGTTCTCTGTTGGTAAGGTCTGTTTTGGGTCTTTAAGAGCAGGGCTGCCTTTCCCTGTGCACTCACTTCGAAGCCTGAGCTGAAGCTCCTGTCACCTCTCTGGGTCCTCTCTTTACTCTGCAGCTATGGCAGGCCAAATTGAGGCTCCCTGATCTGTACATATTTCCTGATCTGAGACCCTTGGAGTAGCTCAGTTTTTAACAATAGATGATCTCTTAAGATGGCAGCTGGCTGCTCCCCTCCTAGTCACAGGGCAAACCAAATAGATATTTCTTTCTCTGTATTGCTGATCTGCACACCAGAGGGATCACTTCCTCATGAAAACCCAGAGCTAGATCTGGGCCTTGTGAGGGATTTGGGCTTGCTTGTCCTGAGGATGGGGCTTACCTTTTACAAGTGGCTTTTGACTTCTCTCTGTACTAGGAAATGGGGCAGCCAAGGCTGTGCTCAGCGTTCAGGCCAAGCATCATTGTTTCTTTTCTCCTTTGGAACCTTTTTACTTCCTTTGTGGATTTACCTTTTGGGTGTAGTCAAGTTTCTTTCATTGCGATAACTGTCCTTCACTCACTTACAAAGAGGCTGCCTCTAATTTGCTATCTTATCTTGAATTCAACATCCACAGAGTTTAATCCTTGTGGCAGATAGGGAGTCCTAGAGCCCTATGAGTAACAAAGAAAGACTGCATTTTACCCCATTCGTATCTGGGTAAAGAGACCTTTTTGATTGGGGTCCTGTAAATAAATTCCCCATCTGGAAAGAAAAAACAGGCCAACTATTGGGATTTTATCCTTTATCCTCACATAGAATATTTCATTAACCTCTTAATATTATGATATGAGAATAAATGCTTTTCAGAGAGGACATTTGTATGTGTTTTACTTGTTCGTCATTAGTTATAAAGCAATAAAGCATATTTATTACTATTTGTGTGTACATTTGTGAATGTGTAATATGTTTGTGGACACATAAGTGTCATGGAGCATGTGTGGAGGTCAGAGAATAATTTTGTAGACTTGGCCCTTTCTTTCTAATTTTTTAAAAAAGAGATTTATTTATTTTATGTATATAAGTACACTGTTCCTGTCTTCAGACACACCAGAAGAGGACATCAAATCCTATTATAGATGGCTGTGAGCCACCATGTCATTGCTGGGAATTGAACTGAGGACCTCTAGAAGAACAGTCAGTGCTTTTAACTGCTGAGCCATCTCTACTCCCCTCTGTCTTTTCTTCTTATGTGTGCTTCAGTAATGAAATTGAAGTTGTCAGCCTTAGTAGCAAGCTCTCCCACCCTCTGAACCATCTTACCAGTCCAAGGAAAATGTCTTAAAAGACTATAGTAATGGACACCGTTTCACTTCCAGATACCACTTTAAGGATTATCCATCTCCTGTAGCAGTCTATTGTTTTCAGGGTTTATAAACCTCAACTTTGGGTATATAAATAGTCTCTCTCATAGGAGGGGCATGCTAGTGAGTCACTTGGGGAGCATTCATTGTCTTATGCTATTCATGTAGATTTTGTCTACATATTTGACACTCATTTTAATGTGCTAATTTCCCTATATTTCAATGTAGGATATTCTTATTCTTCCTAGAATTGAGAAACATGAACATAAGTTTGACTCAGTTCCACCTGAAAGAAATGCATGAAGACATCCAAGGCTACAGGAACAAGAATTTAAGGAAATCTTACAAAAATCATTTTCTTCCAAAATTCAAGGTGGTTGAAATCCAGATTCTATCTAGGGCATTCCCCAGGATTATGGAGGCAACATCCTCTATTTGACAGTTCCAAGAGTCTATCTATTTTCCTCTCTTCACTCCTACCACATTAAGCACACAGAGCTCTGGAGTAGCAGGAGACACAATTGGATTTGGGTTGAGGTGATAGAGGAAATGCACAGAACACAAGGAAAGCACCTAATTTATAATATTCCATGAAAGACTATGATGCTAATACCCAAAGAAAGACTTCAAATTCATAATTTTTAACCATGAGCTGGATATTACAAACCAGCTGAAGAAAAGCAAGAGCATATAACATCACGTGATGTGCTAAACAATATTCTAGCCAGACATGGTGGCATATGTTGGTAATTCTAATACTGAGAAGGTTGGGTCATATAGCAAGAGCTTGTTTCAGACCAACTAATCAACAAACAGAAGAAACCACATCTTTCCATTTTGTCATCTGTGGGCCATGGCTAAAGGTTTCAAGACTGTTGCTCTACCTGCCAGTGTTATAGTCATAGTCAAAGGACTGAAAGAGCAAAGGGAGAAGACAGGTGAGATTTCCCCCTTCCTAGGTTGCCTCTATAAAGGGCTCTTTTGGAAGCCCCACTTTTGTAGGTGATCTCATAAATACTTGTTTGGAGCATAAGAATCTTTTTTAAAAAATGCTTTGCATCAGATCCCCTAGAAATGGGATAATGGATGGTTGGGAATCACCATGTGGGTGCTGAGAACTTAACCTGGTTCCTCTGCAAGAGCAGCTAGTACTTAGTCACTGAGCCATCTTTCCAGCCTCCTGTATTTGTACTTATCCATTCCCCTCTATCATCATTCTTGATCCTCCTCTCCTCTCTCTCTGCCTCATTTCCTCTTCCAGATACTGTCCCTCCTTCTTACATTCTTATTCTTATTTGTGTGCTTGTGAGGGAAGATTAAAAAATATACTCAGTATTTTAAAGAATATTTTATTAATTGTAGTCACTGTGTTGTACAATAAATCTCTTGAATTTCTTTCTTTTAACTCCAACTTTTTATCTTTGGCACCATCTAGTCTTATCCCTCTCTCCGCAATCCCTGTAACCCCACTCTATCCTTTGCGTCTGCAGTGTTGTTAGATTACATTTATAGCTTATTCACTTGACATAATGTCCTCTGGGCTCATCCACATCGTTGAGAGTGACAGAATTTCTTTTTTTTAATGTTAGAATAGTATTCTATTATCTATATAGACCACATTTTCATTATTTTGTTCATACATTGATGGACATGTGTCTTGAGTCATTTCATGGGTTTAGTGTATTTCACTGCAATAAATACGGGGTGAGGATTTCTTTTAAATATGCTTATTTAATTTCATTCATATATATATATGAATATATATATATTCATATATATATATTCATATATATATGAATATGAATATATATATATATAGTCAGCAATATTGCTTGCTCATTTGGTAGCTCTAGTTTTAATTTTTCTGAAGATGATTAAACAAAGTATAAGTATGCATACTGACTGTCTTAGGGTTTCTATTGCTGTGAAAAGATTTCATGGCTACAACTACTCTTATAAAGAAAAACATTTAATTGGGGCTGGATTACAGGTTTAGAAGTTTAGTCCATTATTCTCATGCTAGTTTGAATGAAAATGGCCCCCATAGGCTTAGAGGGACTGGCACTCTTTTTGCTTGTTTGTTTGTTTGAGACAGGGTTTCTCTGTATAGCCCTGGCTGTCCTGCAACTCACTTTGTAGACCAGGCTGGCCTGGAACTCAGAAATCCGCCTGCCTCTGCCTCCTGAGTGCTGGGATTAAAGGTGTGTGCCAACATGCCCTGCTGAGGGACTGACACTCTTAGGAGATGTGGCCTCGTAGGAGTAGGCATGGCCTTGTTGTAGGAAGTATGTCACTGGGGGTGGCTTTGAGGTTTCAGATCCTCAAGTCAGGCCCTGTGTCACTCTCCCTGCTGCATGCTGATCCATGTAGAGCTTTTAGTTCTTTCTCTAGCATCACATCTGCCTGAACTCTGCCACCATGGATTAAACCTCTGAACTAACTGTAAACCAACCCCCAATTAAATGTTTTCCTTTATAAGAGTTGTCATGGTCATATAGTCTCTTCACAGCAATAGAACTCCTAACTAAGGCAATTGTCATGGCTAGAAGCATGATTACACACAGACAGCCATAGTTACAGAAGGAACTGAGAGTTCTATACCTAGAACAGAGAGAAACAAGGGACACTAGACTTGGCTTGAGCATGAAACCT
Source organism: Mus pahari (assembly GCF_900095145.1). Taxonomy (NCBI): domain Eukaryota; kingdom Metazoa; phylum Chordata; class Mammalia; order Rodentia; family Muridae; genus Mus; species Mus pahari. The sequence continues at coordinate 137,262,677 of NC_034613.1, read as the reverse complement.
CAAAGCCCATACCCAGTGACACACTTTCTCCAACAAGGTCATACCTACTAATTACACCACTCCCAGTCTATGGGGACAATTTTCATTTAAAATACCACACATACGAATGACAATCCATAATGAAATTTCGTGCTTTGTGTGCTAGTCTAAAGAATTACATTTGAAAATTAGAATAACCTTGAGGTGATATTTTTTTTAATTTTTTTTATTATTATTATTTCCTTTATTTACATTTCAAATGCTA
>NC_034613.1:137259987-137262078 GCF_900095145.1 Mus pahari | reverse complement strand
TGCCAGGCACTGGCATAGCCTCACAAGAGGCCGCTATATCAGGGTCCCTTCAGCAGAATCTTGCTGGCATGTGCATTAGTATCTAGGTTTGGTGGCTGGTGATGGGATGGATTCCCAGATGGGGTAGTCTCTGGATAGTCCATCCTTTCATCTTAGCTCTAAATTTTAAGACCCAAAGTTCTATTCCCAGTACTTGTACTAAATAGTTCATATAATTTAATATATTCCTGTATTTCTTATAAGAGGTGATATTTTTAATGGGACACATTGTAGGTCTGAACAATGGCAGGTTCCTGTCAGTAGGCAAGCAGGAAGAAGGGATGGGCAACTATCAATATAGACTAGAACAAGGAAAATGCATACATAGCTGTATATCTATAAAACTGTATAGTCTGAAAGAGAGACTTTGGACCCATTGTTTACAACATCTGGGAGAGGTGGTGATAAAATGTGTAGTTCTTATCTAGGACCTTGGCTCTAAGCTTCAGAACAAACATATTTAAATCTTAGCCGTTAACAATCATGACCTTGATAGATGTCTGTTTTGTTCTGTTGTAGGTGCATGTACATCTCTCATGCTTATAGTAGAGGCTAGGGTTATTTAAGGATGAAGTGAAACCATATTTTCACAATGCCTTTCCCACCCAGTAACCAACACTACAATTTCTAGCACAGAGACCACAGTAGGTCCATTTTCATGATTTTAAAGTAGAGAACAAAACTATTATCAGCCCATAAAGAAGAAGAAACTTAGATGCAACAAAAGGAGTCACCTCTTAGGTTATATTTCTTGTAGAGTGAAGTCCATTTAGTGAGGAGCATTGGCTCCACAAGGACTGATCTCTGTGTTCTTGTGCCATGTATTAAAAAGGAAGAACATGGCAGATGTGCTGACGCCTAAAGGGGTTTGGGACTATCAAAAATGACACATGCCTTGATTTTAAAAACACTCTTTCTAACAAGTCTTATAACATAACTCTCACATTCCCATCAGCTTCCATGCAATCTTGGAGGATGACATTGAATTATCTGACAGAGGAAGTGATAGGGAAACTATAAAGTTGTCAGGAGTCCTTGAAACATCCTTGCTGTCACTGGCCTTCAGCAACATAGTCAGTACTCCAATATACACAAAACCTTACTCAGACAACTTAGATGTTATCCTACAATTCTGAATTGTTTATATTTTGACAATTGTACTATTATTATTCTGTATTTCATTGTAGGGCCAGAGTGGTCTCTGAATAAAATGAACATGTGCTGATGGTATTTTTGTTCAATGATCAATATAGATTTATATTTTTGAATAGGCTTCATAAAGTTTCTCATGCCTAAAGAATAGTGTCTCTAGACTGTTAATCACATGCCTGATGCAGTGAACAATTAGGCCAGAACAGCTATTTGTGGTCAGGCAAAAGCTCTAATGGAGGTGTCTGATTGCATGGGTTCCATGCAGCCATCTCGCCCATAAGTAACATTGTACTTAAGGATTGAATCAACAGGAAACATCTTGTTGGTCACTTTCAATTCATCCAGCACAGAATCTGAAAGGAGAGTGAGGATTGAAGAAACTGGGACATATTTAACTGAGAAAACCAGGAACTAATCAGAAACAGGATCACCTTCTTTAAATATTTAAAGGATTATCAGACTCAAAAGGATATGTTTTTATACTGTATTGACTTAAAAGGCATACAAGTTACCCAAGAAGGGATTCAATCCAGGGTGAAAAGGGACAGTTCCAACAAAAGAAGATTTTACAAGAGTTATTTATCTCTGCAGGCAAGAGTCATGCACAGGAATAGAAGAGAGTCACCAGGGATTTTTGCTTTAGATTGGATAACAGATTGGATTTCTTAAAAAATCTCTCTCTCTCTCTCTCTCTCTCTCTCTCTCTCTCTCTCTCTCTCTCTCTCTCTCTTTGTGTTGAGTGTGCATGCACTTGCACACATCTATGTATGTAGGTGCCCTGGGAGGCCAGAAGAGGTCATTGAGTTCCCCTGGAGCTGGAGCTGGAGCTGGAGCTGGAGCTGGAGCTGGAGCTGGAGCTGGAGCTGGAGCTGGAGCTGGAGCTGGAGCTGGAGCTGGAGC
>NC_034613.1:137248088-137259972 GCF_900095145.1 Mus pahari | reverse complement strand
TGGAGCTGGAGCTGGAGCTGGAGCTGGAGCTGGAGCTGGAGCTGGAGCTGGAGCTGGAGCTGGAGCTGGAGCTGGAGCTGGAGCTGGAGCTGGAGTTTCAGGCAGCTGAAGCTCATGGTGCTGTAACTGAACTTGGATCTTCTAGAACAGCAGCAAGCACTCTGTTTTTTTAATTGGATATTTCCTTTATTTACATTTCAAATGTTTCCCCCTTTCCAGATCTCCCCTTCGGAAACCTCCTACCCCCGCTGCCTCTCTGAGGGTGCTCCCCCACCCACCCACTCCTGTCTTCCACCCTGGCAATCCCCTACACTGGGGCATCAAACACCCTCAGGCCCTCCTTTTACTGATGTCCAACAAGGCTATCTTCTACCACATATGTGGCCAGTGCCATGCGTCCCTCCATGTGTATTCTTTGATTGGTGGTCCAGTCTCCAGGATTTCTGGGAGTTTGGCCTGTTGATATTGTTGCTCCCTCCATGGGGCTGCAAAGCACCTCAGCTCCTTCAGTTTCTTCTCCAACTGCTCCATCGGGGACCCTGAGCTCAGTCCGATGGTTGGCTGTGAGCATCTGCCTCTGTATTTGTCAGGGTCTGGCAGAGCTTCTCTGGAGACAGTCATATCAGGCTTCCATCAGCAAGCACTTCCCAGCATCCACCATGATGTCTGAGTTTGGTGACTGTATTTGGGATGGATCCCCAGGTGGGGCAGTCTCTGGATGCCCTTTCCTTCAGTCTCTGCTCCACACTTTGTCTCCATATTTCCTCCTGTGAGTTATTTTGTTCACTCTTCTAAAAAGCACTGAAGTATCCACATTTTGGTCTTCCTTCTTCTTAAGCACTCTTAATCACTGAGTCATTTCTCCAGCTCTGCAGTTTAGATTCGTATAAATATCTCTGCTGACCCACTGAGCTCACTCTAACACACACAGTGCACTTCAGAAAGAAAATGTTTGTCCAGTGTTGTAGCACATGCCTTTACCCCAGCACTGGGGAGGTTGAGCTGGGAGGATCCTGGGTTTCTAGCCAATCTGGGCTGTATAGTGAGAGCTGCTTCAGAAAACAACACTTGGAAAGCTGAGACTGGAGCCTCTAAAACATTCCATTCTTTTTATTACATTTTAGGCATTGAGGGTATTACCAGATTGTTGTTAGGAGTTTTGTGTATCCTAGTAGCTAATAAGCTTTCTAACAGAAGCACCCAGAGCCCTCTTAGAGGGCTGTTATGTTTTGATGAAATTTTGATATGTACTCCCCTTTGTTATGTGATCCACTGACATAAAGGCCACGGTTTCAAGCTCTGCCTCCAAAGCACAAAGGATTTCTTCTATCACGAGTGTCTTTTTCCAAGCTCATTTTTTAAAAATAACTTGTGTTCCAAACAGAGAAAGCAGGCAGCTAAGTACATACTAAGGCCCCCAAATTTTATTCCTTCCTTAACTCATAGCTCCCTGGCACTGATATATGACACTTTCCTCTGTTCTCTCACTTGCCTAACACCAGACCAACAAAGGCTGGATGAAGCAGACTAGTGGCCACAGAACACAGACTGTCACCTAATTCTCTCTTCCCTAAATTTTAAACGCTATATGTCCAAACAGAAAGGATGCATCTTTTCAGCAACTTTTAGCATACAGTGCCAAGTATGACATGTATTATACATGTATCCATCACATGCAGGTAAATGAAATCGGCACAATACAAAAGGCATAAGTCACCTTGTCTCCTGTCACCAAAGAAGTGAAGGAGAGGGAAAAAATCCTTTAGTGGTCTGAGCAGATCAATATTGGACTCTCAGTCAGGAAACTGTGGTGTGCTCATGTAGAGAGCTACTCAGACATAGTTCACATCAGCCTCGGAGCCAGACATCCTGACACAGGCTAACATAATGGCTCACAGGCATCGAATGGCTTCTTGAATTGCAGTCTAAATTCCCCCACAATCTCCCCAACTCAGAAGTCCCTTTACAAAGCAAACTGAAGATGAAAGAGGATGAAATCGCTCCAAGTAAATTTTTAGCCTCCTAATTCAGATGAATTACAACCCAGGAAACTAAGAAAGCTCTGATGACAGAATTATTGTTTACCTCTTTCGGGTGGGAAATTGACAAGCTAAACAGAGAAAGCTGAGATGACAAAGTAGATAGAAAGCCATTTTCACGAGGGGGCAGGAGATAGCTTTCACATACTATGGCTGGATGACCTTGACATTGATTTTTCAGAGATGTTAAAAAATGCACTTAGAGACTAATTTATTCATTCTTAGCAAATGTTGTAGGAGTTCTTAGGACTGAGTATGGGTTCATAAGGAAGAAATGAAGTGAAACTAACTTATGTTTTCTCAATTATGTTATTAGATCATCACAATAAACCAGAAAATGTAACAGAACATTAGTCAGTATTATTTTTAAAACCAACTTGGCGATGTGTAATTTGCATCCATAAAACTGCACCCACTGAAATTATGAGTGACGTGGCTGAGCAGGTAAAGGTGGTTGCTGATAAGCCTCTCAACCCGAGTTCCTCTCCTGGGTCTCACATGGTGGAAGGAGAGAGCCCAGCCTTTTAAATTGTCCTCTGATTACCACATGAGATACGCAGCACACGCTTTCCTCCCAACCAAAATAAATAAATGTAAAAAAATACACTTTAAGATGTGTGTACCCATGTAACCATCACTGCATTCAGAATAGAGAACATTTTTATTGTCCTAGAATCTCTTCTTGTAACCCTTGAATCTGAAGCTTCCCCCCAGCTCCTGGCCCCAGGCAAGCATGTACTTCCCTTTCACAACTATATTCATTGTTAGTTTTCTAGAATTTCGTGTAACTGGAGTTTTGTTATATGTAAATTTTTATAATTGGCTTTTATATCCTGCCTAGTTGATGAAATTGCACATATTTAATAATAAAGCATTATTGGTGACTGCACTTGCAAGGTGTTAATTAATGAATCAATTCTAGTATGACAAGAAGTTTTTGCTGTCAGTCACAAGGATGTATGTGTCTTTGGTGTCCTTTGTATTTAAAGGTCTCCCTTTGTAGTCAAGGCTGGTCTTGACTTCACTGTGTAACCTTAACTGGACTTGAATTTACAAATATTCCTTCCCTCTTAACCACCAAAGATTACAGGCATGAGCCACTCATTATACTCAGTTAACTGATTTTTAAAACTGATGGATTAAATTGCATATGTTTATTGACTATAATATTTTTTGAAATATATGTCTATGTTTCAAATAAATATATATTTCATATATGCATGTTGTGGGTGTCTCAATAAAGCTAATAAGCATAAGCACTATCACACACACCCATCATATCTGTAGTGACATCACTGAAAAATCTACTGTTGTGATTTTCAAAAATATAATATACATTTTTATAATAGATCTTCTGAACTGACTCCTTTGGCATCTTCCCAACTACAGTGACCTAGCTTCTCAAAACTGTTATTGCACTGTACTTCTTTGAGTTCACCTTTTGAAGTTCTTTGCATGAGTGAGATCATGCAATACTTCCCAGGCATATTTTACTTAACATTGTGTCCTACAGGTTCACAATGTTTAGGATGACAAGATTTCTTTCTTTTTAAAGGCTAAATAGTATTCAACTTATTATATATAACATAAACATGCATGTCTATTATACTTTATGATTACACTACATAAGTTAGTTCCACATTTTGGTTGTTTTGAATAATGCTCAAATGAATATGGTAGTATATCTATTTCTTTGGGATACTGATTTCAATTCCTTTGGTGGCTGTCTTAGTCCGGGTTTCTATTCCTGCACAACATCATGACCAAGAAGCAAGTTGGGGAGGAAAGGGTTTATTTGGCTTACATTTCCATACTGCTTTTGATCACCAAAGGATGCAGGACTGGAACTCAAGCAGGTCAGAAAGCAGGAGCTGATGCAGAAGCCATGGGGGGATGTTCTTTACTGGCTTGCTTCCACTGGCTTGCTCAGCCTGCTCTCTTATAGAACCAAGACTACCAGCCCAGAGATGGCACCACCCACAAGGGAACCTCCCCGCTTGATCACTAATTGAGAAAATGCCTTACAGCTGGATCTCATGGAGGCATTTCCCCAACTAAAGCTCCTTTCTCTGTGATAACTCCAGCCTGTGTCAAGTTGACACAAAATTAGCCAGTACAGTGGCATACCCAGAAATAGATTGTTGGTTCACACGATAGTGCTATTTTAAGTTTTGAAAAAATGTGATTGTGTGTGCCCAGGTCTACTTGTGTGTGAGATGTATACATGTGTGTAGACAGAGAACAATCTTGGGTATCATCTTCAGGAATGCCACCTACTTCCTTCGATCGGGGTCTTTCATTAGCTTGGAAATCCCTAATTATTCTAGACTGGCTGGTCATTGAACTCAAGGATCCTCTCATCTCATTCCCCCAGTACATCCCCATCCCCCGTCATGGGGATTGAACACAGAGCTTTTCATTTACAAGTACATCAGCAATAAATCTATCTTATCAGCTTCTAGTTTAAGGTTTTTGAGAAGCTACCAGATTTTTTTCAAAACTGGCAATGCTAATTTGTATTCTTATCAGCAATATCTAATGTTTGTCTTTATCTATGTCTTCAAGTACATTTGTTATCTCTTGGATTTTTAGTAATGACCAATCAAATACCAATACAGTCTGTTTAAGTCCTTTGACCATTTTTCAGTCAAGGATGTTGGTATTGTTGCTGAGTTAAAGTTTCTTTTCTCCTCTTTTTTGTATATTAACCACTTACTGAATGTATACATTGCAGCCATTTTCTCCCATTCCATTGGCTGTCTTTTCAGTCTGTTTATTGTTTCCTTTATTGTGTGGAAGCCTCATTGATACAGTTTAATTTGTGTATTTGCACTATTGGTGTTACTTTCACTGTTTTTTTTTTTAGTTTAGCATTCGTTTTTTAAAATTATCTTTAATCATTTTTTTTACAGTCCAATCCTTATCCCTTGCCCAGTTCACCCTCCCACAGTTTCTCATCTCATCTTCCCCTGCCTCTAAGAGGATGTCCCCACCTCTTCACCCCCACACCACCAGACCTTCCCCCTTCCTGGGCCTCAAGTCTCACAAGGATTAGGTGCATCTTCTCTCACTGAAGCCAGACCAGGCAGTCCTTTGCTGTATTTGTGTCAGAGGTCTCATATCAGCTGGTTTATGCTGCCTGGTTGGTGGCTCAGTGTCTGAGAGATCTCAGGGGTCTAGGTCAGTTGAGATTGCTGGTCTTTCTATAGGGTCACCCTCCTCCTCAGCTTCTTCCAGCTTTTCCCACATTCAACCACAGGGGTCAGCAGTTTTTGTCCAGTGATTGGGTGCTAGTATCTGCATCTGATTCTTTCAGCTGCTTATTGGACCTCTTGGAGGGACATAGTCAATAGAACAAATCAGCAATCTACAGATTAGGAAAAATCTTCATTAATCCCACATCTGATAGAGGGCTAATATCCAAAGTATATAAAGAACTCGGGAAGCTAAGCTCCAAAAAACCAAACAACCCAATTTTAAAAATTGGGTATAGAACTAAACAGACAATTCACAACAGAGTAATCTTGAATGGCTGAGAAGCACTTAAAGAAATGTTCAAAGTCCTTAGTCATCAGGGAAATTCAAATCAAAACAAATCTGAGATTTCACCTTATACCAGTCAGAATGACAGCACATGTTGGAGAGGATGTGGAGAAAGAGGAACACTCTTCCATTGCTGGTAGGATTACAAACTGGTACAGCCACTCTGGAAATCAATCTGGAGTTTCCTCAGAAAATTGGAAATAGTTCTATCTGAGGACCAGCTATACCACTCTTGGGAATATACCCAAAAGATGCTCCACCATTCCACAAGGACACTTGTTCAACTATGTTCATATCAGCTTTATTCATAATAGCCAGAAATTGGAAACAAACCAGATGTCCCTTAACTGAAGAATGGATAAACAAAATGTGGTTCATTTACACAAAGGAATACTAGTTATCTATTAAAAACAAGGACATCATGAATTTTACAGTCAAATGGATAGAATTAGAAAATAGTGTACTGTGAGGTAATGCAAACCCAAAAGGACATGCACAGTATGTACTCACTTATCAGTGGTTATTAGCCATAAAATACAGGATATCCATAATACACACCATAGACCCAAAGAAGCTAAACAAGAAGGAAGGCCTGAGTTAAGATGCTTGGATCTCACTTAGAAGGGGAATAAAATAGTCATAGGAGGCAGATGGAGGGAGGGAACTGGGTAGGAGAGCCAATGGGGAGAGAAGTGAGTGATACAGGACCAGGTATAGGGAGACACAGGAGAAAGGGCCAGAGGACCAGGAGAATGAATAGAAATCGGCAGTTGGTGAGGGCGTCTCTAGAATGTGCCAGAGACCTGGGATGTAGGAGGTTTATAGGATTCTATGGGGGTGACTTTAGCTGAGACTCTGAGCATTGGGGATATTGGGCCTGAAGTAGTCAGGCAGGACCCCAAGTGGAGGGATAAGGACAGCAACCTATCCACAAAACTTTTGACCCGAAATTTATCCTGTCTACAAGAAATGAGAGGACAAAGATGGAGCAAAGACTGAGGGAATGGCCAACCAGTAACTAGCCCAACTTGAGACCCATCATACAGGCAAGCACCAATCCCTCACACTATTAATGACCCTCTGTTGTGCCTGCAGACAGGAGCCTAGCATGGCTGTTTTCTGAGAGGCTCCACACAGCAGCCCATGGAAACAGATACAGAGTCCTACAGCCAAACTTTGGACAGAATTTGGGGAGTCTCATGAAAGTGTAGAGAGAACAACTAACGGACCCGAAGAGGACAAAGACTCCACAGGAAGACCAATACTTGGCTAAGCTGGATCCTTGGGGACTCCCAGAAACTGAATTGGATCTAGGCATCCCCGCTACCTCCCAACACATGTGTAGCAGATGTGCAGCTGGGGAACTTCAGCTGCAGTTCCTCAACAACAACAAAAAAAGCTGTTCCCTCTCTGTGGATTCCTGTTTCCCTAACTGGGCTGCCTTGTCTGGCCTCAGTGGGAGAGGATGCTCCTAACACTTCAGAGATTTGATGTGCCGGGGTGAGGGGATACCCAGGGGGCCTCGACCCTCTCAGAGGAGAAGGGAAGTTGGGGATTGGGAGGATGGGTTGTGTGAGGGGGAGATTGGGATGTAAAGCAAATAAATTAATTAATTAATGGGAAAAATGTAATACATCTTGACTTACTGGTTTTTTTTGTTTGTTTGGTTGGATTTTTTGGTTTTTTAAGACAGGGTTTCTCTGTGTAGCCCTGGCTGTCCTGGAACTCACTTTGTAGACCAGGCTGGCCTCGAACTCAGAAATCCACCTGCCTCTGCCTCCGCCTCCCAAGTGCTGGGATTAAAGATGTGCACCACCACTGGCCAGCACAGGTTTCTTTTTAAAGTGTGATATTTTAAAGGAAAGAAACAGAATTTTCTTATGGTATACAAAATATTCAATGATAGGAAAAAAATCATTTTTATTATTACTAAACTTAATTTCTTTTTGATGCAAAAGCAAGAGGTTTATTTTCCAGCGTGTCGGGGTTGACCTTCAATTAGTCCCTCAAGGCAAGTGACTAGAAAGCTATTACAAGCAGTTTTTATACTTTTTAGGGGCACAGTTTACATCAGCAAGGTTACAGTTCAAGCTTATTGGTTAAGTATATTGACCTTTAAATCTATTGGGTGGCAAGTGTGACACACATTTGAACTCTACCTGGGACTTTCCAGAGGGTCAGGTGACTGTCAGTCAGTACATTCTGAGAATCTTTTACTCAAGAATGTTCCTGTGGGTGGAGAATGGAACTTGCCCTAGCCTTGACCCCAGGTGGGAGGGGGAAGCTGTAAGGAGAGTGTGGGACCAGAAAAAGCCCTTAGGGTCCCTCATTGCCCCCCTTTTCTTGTACAAGTTCCAATCCTGGAGCTATGCTTAGGGGTAGCTAACTCATATTCTTCAGGTCCTGTCCTCAGGGTCTCATATTGTTGGCGCAGGACCATCAGCTGCACTGCTCCTATTTTCACTTTTATGAAGGCTATAAGCTTGTTCAATAAGCAGGGTCCAAAGGTCAACAATAGCAGGAGAACAATTAGGGGTCCTAACAAGGTGGATATGAGGGTGGTTAACCATTGGGAGGAGTTAAACCAAGAACAACCCCTGACTCTGTTCTCTTTCTCTCTTCTGTTTGGCTAGCCCTTCCCTCACCTTGGCCATCATCATATCCCAGTTTGTACAACCTAAGTTCCCAGGTCTTTCCCTTTAACCATCCCGTGTCTTCTTTACCTTTTTGGGTGAATTTGATTGCTAAGGGGTTACGGGTGGTGTTTGCACAAGGGGGGTACAACTAACAAGTGAAAACTTTAATCTGTTATCCTGGAAACCAGAATAATGAAAGTGGAGTTCTCAGACGATACAGCAAGGTATTGGCAGCAAGGTATAGTGGAAGATATCCTTATGCTTTTTGGTTATGACTGTGAATTTGTGCCACCTTTCTGTAAGTAAGACACCTTAAAAGCCCAAGAATGTTATGTTAGTTAGTTTGTTTGTTTTTTTAAGAAAGTGGCTCATTTACTAAAAACAACCCAAAATGCAGGTAAATATTTAAGTATAGCAATATTGGTTTCAGTATCTGTTCTAGGAGTAAATGCTCTGTAGAGGAGACAAATTCAGCAAATTTCAAAATCCCTGCACCATAGTTTTTATGCAACCTTCACAATGCATTTATAACGATTTTTTAATGGTAAGGGGAAATGATTATAACACAAAAAGCTAGATGAAAAATTATGCACCCCTGAATGCACACAATATGTTCTCAAATATCTCAAAATATATGAATAATTAGGTAAAAGAAGGTGCACAAAGTATTAACTCTCTGTGGTGAATTATATTGAATGTTGTACTTCTTTATAGTTTTCCAAGTCCTTGTAATGAATATAGACAACTTTAGTTGTTAGAAACGAATTTTCCATATAAAAATTATTCTTAAAGCCAAGATTTAAAATAATTCCAAGAAGGAAAAAGATAAGAAGAGTCATAAGTTATCAAGACTTCTTTAGATCTCCTGACAGGTTCTGTTTTGACAGCTTCGTTGGAGATGCTGCTAGCAACCCAGAAAGAATACCAAGCTACCAAATGATAACCACAGACTAGAGCGAGGGGGAACAATCTGGGTTGCACTTGCAGACATACCAACTTGTATAGGGTTAGCTCACGTCATTAAATTTCCCCCTAGTTGTCAGTTTTGTTTCAATAAAGTGGGGATGAGAGAAAAAAGTAAATAAAATGGGGATGATAATAGGCTATAATTGTAAAGATTAAGTGAGCCAATACAGGCAAAAGACCTGACTTTGCACATAAACATTTGCTATTTATTAACCTTATCACTGATAAGAGTGAAACAGGGATAATAGTTAAGTTGTTTAGAGGAAAAGGCAGAGGGTGTGGAATTGCTCACATCCCTCACCCTTACATTAGCACCAGTGATTCTGTGTCTGCGGTAGGCTGTTCCAGGCCAAGTATTATATATTTCACACACTTCCTGGAGAAGCCCTCCACCACTGACTGATGCTGTTGGTGGATAATCACCCTTGCTCTTTTGTTCCACCATCAAGATATTTATGAGACTGATATTCTACAGTGAGCTCACACACCGGCTGTCTGAAGGGTAACCAGCGTGCGGTGATTTGAATGAGAATGTCGCCCACCTCCCCATAGGTTCATGCATTTAAATACTTGGACCTCTGTGAATGAAACTGTTGGGGAAGGGTTTGGAGGTGTGGCCTTGTTGGAGTTCATGTGTCACTGGAAGTACGATTTGAGATTTGAAAAAACTTGTGCTGTTCCTAGTGTGCTCTTTCTCTTTGCTTCATAGTTTTGTATCGAGATGTGAGCTCTCTGATGTTCAATTGCTCTATGATTACAGCCTCTAATCTTCTGAAAAGCCCAATTAAATTCTGTTTTTAAAAGTTGCCTTGGTCATGGTGTTTTATTATAGCAATAGAAAATAAGCAAAGACATGACCTAATTAATACAACATGCTTTCTTGACTTCTTTTCCTTCTCTGTCTTTCTTCCTCACACCCCTACTGCATTCATCTCCTGAACACACAGTTTGAATGCAAATCCTTACTTAACCCTTATCTCAGTGTTTGCTTCTGAGAAAATAAAAACTTAAAATATTTAAGTACAAAGCCTGATCCTCTAACAACAATCTGAGGATAGTTGGCAGAAGAGAAAACCATGCCACAACTCCAGAACGAGTAGGGCCAGGGCCAGGACAGAAAGCTCATCTAAAATCCTAAGATAAATGAGAATTTTCTGAACAAGGAAGGAGGTAACAGCATAAAACACTATGGAGATTAGATGTAGAGAGAGCTGGAAGCTGTCCATAGTTGGCACTGATGCAGTGCTAGGTGACCTCTGCCAGCAGCTTTTGTTTTGATGGCGGAAGAAGCCAGATGGCAGTGGGTTGAGGAAGTGAATGGGAGGCGGAAAAGTGGAGGCTGCCAGTCCTCATTTAGGAAGGCTGGCTGTGAAAGGAATGAGGAAGAGGAGTAGAAGAAGAGAAGCAGGAAGGAAATGGGGGAGATGCGGAGGAAAGAAGAAATAGAAACTAATATAAGTATAAAAAAATGTATCTTTTTTTTTGAGACAGTGTTTCTCTATGTAACCCTGGCTCTCCTGGAACTCATTCTGTAGGCCAGGCTGGCCTTGAACTTACAGCAAGCTTCCTGCCTCTGCCTCAGAGTGTTAGGATTAAAAGTGTGTGCCACCATGCCGAGCTTACAGAGAAATTTTTAATCTTCACTTTAAGATGGAGAGATTTGGGTGTGCTCTAGTTTAATGATGGTGATAAAGCAAGAAGCAGTGGAAATGTGGTAAAAAAAAAAACCCATCTCCTCCTTGATATAGTGCTTCAACCACTATTGTAGCGATCAACACTCTTTTATTGAATACCTACCATATGTAAAGAACTCCTTAGTAACGAGAGAACAAAGGTGTACATGACAATTCTAGATGTCAACAAAGTACTATATATCCAGAGGTCACCTTGGGTTGGCTAGATCTGTCTATTTGTGAACATACCTATAATATAGCTATTTGGAGGGCTACCCTTCCTGGGTCAGGGACAAGAGACAGACTTCTTTGTAATATGTATCATTTGGATATACTATGAGGTGTGTACTGGATAGCTTTGTGTCAACTTGACACAGCTGGAGTTATCACAGAGAAAGGGGCTTCAGTTGGGGAAATGCCTCCATGAGATCCAGCTGTGGGGCATTTTCTCAATTAGTGATCAAGCAGGGAGGGCCCCTTGTGGGTGGTGCTATCTCTGGGCTGGTAGTCTTGGTTCTATAAGAGAGCAGGCTGAGCAAACCAGGGGAAGCAAGCCAGTAAAGAATATCCCTCCATGGCCTCTGCATCAGCTCCTGCTTTCTGACCTGCTTGAGTCCCAGTCCTGCATCCTTTGGTGATCAAAAGCAGTATGGAAGTGTAAGCCAAATAAACCCTTTCCTCCCCAACTTGCTTCTTGGTCATGATGTTTGTGCAGGAATAGAAACCCTGACTAAGACAAGGTGCATATCTTGCTATTTCAAAAATAAAGCATGCTTTACAATTTGAAAGCATGAGAGGACATGATGTTCAAGTGCTCTAATAACCTTTGTAGGAAGTTTACTCTGCAGACTTGGTTTTCAGGGTCAATAACCTAGATTTGGGCCTCCTGACTTTTTCCCACATCACAGTGGCAAGAGCTCTGCTGATGTTAGCCAAGGTTTTACTGTGTTACCTTTTTGGATTTCCCCACACCCTACTCAAGTTGTTTTATATATATATATATATATATATATATATATATATATAT
>NC_034613.1:137236783-137248013 GCF_900095145.1 Mus pahari | reverse complement strand
ATATATATATATATATATATATATATATATATATATATATATATATACCCTCCTTGGTTTATCCTAAACTGAGAGTGCTGTTTTCTTCTAGGATTGGCATAGGTCCTCACTGAACCAAATACGTTCTCATCTGAGACCGTGGAGAAATGCTGACAATGAAATAAACATAATATCAATTATGAAATTTTAAATTTTATGAGGTGTGGCAATGACATAGTGTTTATGTCAACAAACAAAGAACAACCTTGCCAGACAGGGATGCATATTTAATAGAGAAATTTTCTCTCAAGGAATTATTTTAAAGCACTGCATTAGACAACCAGGGCTCCCCAATCCATCCATTCACTCATTGTCAATGCTAACTGGACTCAGAGGCTATTAATAATAATGATAATAATAATAGTAAGAGTACTAACAATTAGAGAGTATGAAGTCAGGAGGGAGATGGGGTCATGTGCCCTGGAGGGAGTAGGAAGGAGGTAGTTGGGGGTGGACAGGATAAAAATACATAGGATACATGCATGAAATTTCTAAAGAATAAAAAGCATCTTTTAAAAAACCCACTGCATTGGAGATTCAGGTCAAGGGGTTAGAAAATGAAAAGAAAAACATAACAGAAATAGATAAAGTAATAGGTAAGATATAGATCAAACAGCATTATCAAAATGTTGGTAATTAATACAGGATGCTGGACCCCTGAGAGCTTGTTATACTATTCTCTTCCTGCATTATTGAAAATTTCCAGGCTGGAGAGTTGGGTCAGTGGTTAAGAACACTTGTTCTTGTAAAGGACCCAAGTTTGTTTCCCAGTGTCCATATAGTGGCTCACCACCTTCCTGGGCATCAGGCACACATATAGACATATATGCAGGCAAAACACTCATATAAAATAATAAACCATATACATATAAATTTATAAAATTATATATGTGTATAGAATTTCCATAATAAATGTTGAAGCCTGGATCTCTATCCTTTTCCTCAGATGAGATATAGTTTACAAATATCTCATTAGGAATACGTGTAAAAAGTTTGAATTTCAAGTAAATGGGATTTTTAAGGATGTGTTTAAAGTATGACAATGTGGAAATTTTTCTGTCCTATATTTTTCTGGCAGAGAGAAAAACTGATAAAATGTACAAATAAACTGCATGTAATATTTTCTGTTTAACTGTTTTGGCAATCTGCCTGTGAGCATCTGTGAATGGATGAAAAAGGGAAAAGGAGCCCATGGAGGGTTCAATGGGCAAAACCCTAGAGCTCCTACTGTTTCTATAATTTCTGCTCTTCAGAGTCACTCTGTTCCAGTGAACTGATCTGTTAGTGTTCATAGTATCTCCATTTAGGTTCTCTCTCTCTCTCTCTCTCTCTCTCTCTCTCTCTCTCTCTCTCTCTCTCTCTCTCTCTCTCTCTCTCTCTCTCTCTCTCTCTCTCTCTCTCTCTCTCTCTCTCTCTCTCTCTCTCTCTCTCTCTCTCTCTCCCCCCCGCCCCTGCACCCCGGCCCCCCCGGCCTTTCCCTGCCTCCCTCTGCCTCCCTCCTCCTCCCCCTGGCTACCCTACTGGTCCCTACTGTTCTGTAACTCACTGTGTAGACCAGGCTGGCCTCAGACTCACAGAGATCCACCTGCCTCTGCCTCCCAAGTTCTGGGATTAAAGGTGGAAGCAGCAAACACCTGGTTTGTTTTTACTTTGTTGTGACAGGGTCTCACTCTATAGTGAAGGCTGACCTGGAGTTCACTTTGTATCTCCAGTTGGCCTTAACCTCATGACAATCCTCCTGCCCCAGCCTCTGGAGTACCGGCATTACAGATATCAGCCACCAGGGCTGCTTTAGAGCCTTGTTTTTTTGTTTTGTTTTGTTTTGCTTTGCTTTGTTTTCTGGAAACAAAAACTGGCAATGGAACAAATTTATGCATAAGAATTGCCTTTTGTTTTAATCATTTTAGAAGATTTGGTTGCTCCCACAGAAGCCTAGGAAGCAAATATTATACTTTCTTCTGAAAAACAAACAAATAGCACCCCACCCACACAAGTTGTAACCACAGGAAGGAAGGTTCTGGATTGGTTCTGCTTCAGCAACTCTTTTGATTGTTGAATACTACAGAGAATTTTGTAAGCATTTCTGAAGAATCAATGAATATAAATTGAAAGGCATACTTAGCTTGCTACTAAAATAATCTTTTATTCGAGGCAAGTAGAGAACAATAAGGAAAATCTGAGTGCAAAGATCTGTAGCATACTTCAAAATAAGAGAAAATGAAAAGAAAAGCCAGAGTCTAATGTCTGTTGGATCAAGAGCTTGCTTTGTTTTCTTACAATAGTAAAAGCTGGCAGGGCTTCACCTACAGTAAAATATTTCCTGGTATAACAATTTGGTTTTCTCTCTCCCTTTGGTAAATCTATTTTATTGATGTTACTCTTAATTGATAGCTACTAGATAAAGCCACAAGGCAGAACATTAAGAAGGAGAAGGGGAAGTTTCTTTTTTATGAAATAGGAAAACACTGTATTTTTAAAAGTGTAGTGCTAACTAACACGGGAACTTTGATTTACCAAGATGTATACACTATGAATCACAATTTCAGCTCACCAAGATAAAGCTACAGTACCTACAAGTGTACTCTAAACTGTAAATAGTGACAAGAATAAGTATTGGTTAAAAAAAATAGTTGAGTTGATTTCTGGCATTTAGAAGCACCCGCGCTTATGGCTGGAGAGATGGCTCAACAGTTAAGAATCCTCCAGCACCCACATGGCAGCTCACAAGCATCTCTAACTTTCCAGGGATATGACAGTCTCTTTTGGCCTCTGAAGGCACCAGGCATTCCTACAATGCCCCAGCTTACTTAAAGACAATACAAAGATACAGGTTAAAAGCAGCAGCAACAACAATAAAACAAAAACTCCCCAAACAAATAAAAACTCCTTATTTCTACTTTCTTATAATGAATCGGAAATAAGGACTCCATATTCAAATTATTTCTCTATTAGGTATTTTCAGGCTATAGCTCTCCCCTGAGAGGCTTTGCTAGCACCTGACTAATACAGACATAGATACTCACAGCCATTCATCGAACTGAGCTCAGGGAACCCAATGGAAAAGTTAGGGGAAGGAATGAAGGAGCTGAAGGGGACTGTAACCCTATAGGAAGAACAATATCAACTAACTGTACCACCCAGAGCTCCC
The DNA here is from genome assembly GCF_900095145.1 of Mus pahari. NCBI lineage: Eukaryota > Metazoa > Chordata > Mammalia > Rodentia > Muridae > Mus > Mus pahari. The sequence continues at coordinate 137,244,826 of NC_034613.1, read as the reverse complement.
AGGAACTAAACCACCAAAGAGTATACATGGAGGGACACATAGCTTCATCTATCTATCTATCTATCTATCTATCTATCTATCTATCTATCTATCTATCTATATTAATTAGAGGATTGCCTTATCAATGGGAGGGGAGGTCCTTGGTCCTGTGGAGGATTAATGCCCCAGAGTAGGGGGATACTAGAGGGGTGAGGCAGGAGTGGGTGGATGAGTGGAGGAGCTCCAAAGGGAAGGGGGATGGGATGGGGGCTTTGGAGAGGAGAAACTGGGAAGGGGGACAACATTTGAAATGTAAATAAATAAAATATCCAGTTAAGAAAAGATATTTGTAGGCAAGCCTGGTAGTACAGACACTTGGAAAGCCAAGATGGGGAGATTAAAAGTTCAATATCTGCTTGAACTACCTAATAAATAGTCAACTTATATAAACCTTGTCTCAAAATAATAATTAATAAACATGGCTGGGATATAGTTTATTGGTAGAGCTCCTGGCTAGCATACGCAAGGTCCTAGGTTCCATTCATACTGCCATCCCCAAAAAGCATCATCTATAAATGTTGACTGGAATATGGGACTGGGTGATTAGCTTTTACATTTAGCCAAGTTAGTAGCATAAAAGTTGAAAGTAGAGGTTCTGGAGTTATCCTGTTTGGGTTCAGAAATTTGCCTTTATGACTCAGTGACTATATTATCATCGGTAAGTTTTTGAATCGTGTTGAGGTGCTGACTCAACTTCCTCATTTGAACAAAAGGAATGATAATAGGGTTGTTGGGAGAATTAGATGACATCATCTGACATGGTAATGGTTCAAAAGTCATAAGTAAATACCTGACAATGACTTGCCTTCTGATCCCCATGAATGGGCATAAGGAAAGAGCTAGAGAAAATTGCTTTGAAAATGGTTTAGGGGTTTACAGGATATAACTACCATTTTTGCCACCCACTTGGAAAAGAAACTGGAGAATAGGAGGTGTTCAACTACCAAGCCTGCAGGACAAGATGGACTAATCAAACATCATTGTGTTGGAAACAAGAGTCATTAGGAAAGATGATCTCAAGAGAAGATATACTCCTTTCTCTTAAAGCAAATAAAATAGTCAAAAGCACTAATTTTGAAGGGTTTGGGACATCATGAATTATGGAATCTTATCAATTCAGTTAGTCATTACTTAGGACCTGCAGGCCATTTGAAACTAAAGTTCAGTACCAAACCTGATGGAACTTGAGGCTGAATCTGAATTAGGAATGAGGTCATTAATCAGAGTGACTTTGAATGCCCTATTATTTTATTAAGCTCAGAGGAGGTTAACATTGAATCAATTACTCCAAGATGTAAATATAAATCTCCAATGCATCCTGATTCATATTTGTTTTCAAGTGCTGTATCCAGTCTGCCTCCCCACATCAGGACTGAGCTGTGATTCAGAGGCAGCCTACTGATGAATCATCCTCTGTTACTGTTTGGATGGGTCGCAATGCCCTGTGTGGGTTGACAAGGGGGCTGAGAGGTCAGGACTTCCTTTAACATGACAACTCAGAAGCCTAGGGACTAGAAACTAAGTCTCAGGATTCAGGTGAAGAACCTAACAAACCTTTCCCTTGGTGCCTGAAAGGACCCACCCAACTTCCAGTTGTCCCCTGGAGGAGGTTTCTTTTTTTTTCTTTTTTTAAACATTTTTTTATCATTATTATTTTCTTTATTTACATTTCAAATGCTATCCCGAAAGTTCCTTATACCCCACCCCAGCCCCTGCTCCCCTACCCACCCACTCCCACTACTTGGTCCTGGCCTTCCCCTGTGCTGGGTCATATAAAGTTTACAAGACCAAGGGGCCTCTCTTCCCAACGATGGCCGACCAGGCCATCTTCTGCTACATATGCAGCTAGAGACTCGAGCTCAGGGGGTACTGGTTAGTTCAGATTGTTGTTGCACCTACAGGGTTGCATCCCCCTACAACTCCTTGGGTACTTTCTCTTGCTGGTGGGATTGCAAGCTTGTACAACCAGTCTGGAAATCAGTCTGGCAGTTCCTCAGAAAATTGGACATAGTACTACCGGAGGACCCAGCAATACCTCTTCTGGGCATATACCCAGAAGATCTTCCAACTGGTAATAAGGATACATGCTCCACTATGTTCATAGCAACCTTATTTATAATAGCTGGAGGAGGTTTCTATGTGCTCAAGGAGACTCCTTAGAGATGTGGTGGCTTCCTAGGTAGTACAAGATACTGCCTCTAACCTAGCAGAACAGTCTTTTCTTTCGAAGCTTTTTCTGGTCTTTGATGTGATAGAAAGGGAAGTTCAAAACAAAGAACACTGAAAGGCATCTCTTACAAAGTGAAAAGTCTCACTTGCTGCCAAAGCCCATCTAAACAAGTTCATGAACTAACAAAGCTTCTCTGGGAATTTTCCAGTTGTTGTCTCAGCTGCCATTTTGACATTTATCTTTCATATTCTCTCTTTTGATCTCTCTTTGTTCCACTGGAGCCATGCTTTATACTCTACCAAGTGCCTCTCTTCTCTGGGACCATGCCCCTTCTGTCTCTTTTGACAGCTTAACAACTGATTATACAGCTCACCATTTGATTACACTCCAGGACAGTTTTCCTCTAGCATCCATACATACTGAGAGCGTCCCAGCCTTAGGGAGCTTTACATTCCTCCACAAGTCATGCATCTAGGCCAAATCAGTCATATCCACAGACAATTGAGACAAGAGGAATTTCCTGAACTTGAGTCACGAAGATGAAGTCCTTGACACATTTGGTTCAGCATTCAAATCAAGACAATCACAATATCTGCCTCCAGGAACCTAGACCTTAAAAAGAGAAAGTTTTTATCATTTCCTGGGTCAATGGCCTTTGTAGTTATCTTTCCAGTTTTTTTTTTTTTTTTGGTTATTAGAGTCCAAATAATAGAGTCTGGGACATGGAAAACTACTTTGTATACCACTATCCATATCTGTGCCTAGCAGAGCATCCAGTCCACAACAGATTGTTGGTAAATTATTTTTGAGTTATCATAGAGAAATAAACTATCATTGAGGTAATATTTTGATAACATATTTTCCATCCTTGAAATAAAGCTGGCACTATATTTTACGTATTTACAGATTACTGGACTAGGGCAGTGAAGGTCAGAAATGTATATTAAGGGAGTTAATTATTGCTGCCTCACAATCCACTGCTGTTTTTAAGAAAGCAGTGGTGTATAATGCTTACAAGTCTACAGTTGGCTGAGGGTTGGCTGATCAAGGTGGGGCTGTGCTAGGGAGGCTTAGCTCTGTGTGTCTCATTGATAGACATATCAGGATGAAAGAGGACGAAAGGGTCACAGAAGAGCAAGAGGAAACACGCAGGTCTCAAACTGACACATGAATGCCTCTGCCCATCATTTTGATCAAAGGAAATGGTATAATAGCCTCTTTGGAGAAACTCAAAGCCACAAAACAAACAAAGGATATGCTACAGGGTTGGGTGATCGACTCAGAACACACTACAGAGAGGGGGGCTAACCCCACCATTATTATTTTGAAGAATGTGGGCAATTTGAGAACAGAGGAACCTTGGGCAATGTGGATTGCATAGTACTCCCTTCCTCCAAATGCTTACCCATTTGGTTCTTACTACTTCTAAGAGGGTCATGGTGATAGAAATGAACATTTGCTGTACTCAAGTAAATGTGACTCACATGAGAGCAACAAGGCACTTAGTCTTAATATGGTGTCTTCTCTTTCTCCCATCCCCCATTACTCTTTTCCAGAGAGGTGGGATTATCTTGAGTTGAAATTTCAAGCCTCATCTAATATCTACTTGATAAAGTAAGTATAGAGCTTTCCAGCAAATGCCAAAATTTGCTTAATCACAATCTACTGATGACTTTTAAATATTTTTTCACTGGTATTTTCGTAGTTTATGTCAACTTCCCCTCAGTCACCAAATTAACAAAATTATCTTTCTGGGTTTTGAACTTACAATGCTGATCTATAAGAATCTTTCCCGGGCTGGAGAGATGGCTCAGAAGTTAAGAGCACTGACTGCTCTTCCAGAGTTCCTGAGTTCAATTCCCAGCAACCACATGGTTGGTGACTCACAACCACCTGTAATGGGATCCAATGCCCTCTTCTGGTGTGTCTGAAGAACAGCAGCAGTGTGCTCACATACATAAAATAAATAAATAAATCTTTTTTTTTTTTTTTAAAGAATCTTTCCTGAAACACATTTTAAAAATGTAAGGAAAGCTCATCCCCAGAAAGTTTCCCATGCATGGTTGTTATTTTAAATTTCACTAGAAGACACAATATGAAACAAACTCAAAGTACCTTCAGAATCATCTTGTTTAGGCTTTAGCAATGATATAGTTACCTTGCTTCTGGTCGCACTTAGAATTTCGTGCATGCCAAAGAAAATGTTTTCCTTCTCATGCTCAAATTCAAAAGCCCTGTGCTCTATGCGAAACAAGCCAAAGATGGCCTATGGTGACTAATTAGGGGCTGGATGTTCAAAGGCCCTCCAAAGAAATTGCCCAAACAACTTTCCTGTGAGAAGTGAGTTTATTAACATCTTGCCTCATGTGTACAAACAACTAAAAAGCACTTCAGCTCCAAACTGTACTCAGGCTTTTCCCTGGAGAAGGACACTTCTGCAATAGCACATGAATTTCAGGTAAGAGCTAATAACATAAGCGTTGTCCGAGAACAGACAATCAAGTTGGAATGCCTGTCTGCTTGGCTCTCTCTAGCAAGTTTTCCTTCAGGAAGACGCATGAGACTGAAAGGAGGGATTGATGCAATAAAGATCCCACTTATGTTACATTTATAGCTGATCCCAGAGAGACTGCTGATAGCACTCAATAAATGGCCCCCTTCTTTCAGAGCATTTGGTGTCGATTACTGATTGCACACAGGAAAACAGTGACATCAGGAATCCAGTGATAGTACAAACAGTACCTGGCCAGGCCTGTGCTTGAACACATCCTTTGGGTACAAAAGATGTATTTGGTTCTGTTGATTCAAACTTCTGGTGTCATCCCCCAGCAGAGAGAATCAGAACCAGTCAGCTCTTATGTTGATTTTCTTTTTCAGTTCAATTATTTAAAAAACCTCTTCCCTTGGGCAGCCACAAGGGATGAGACAACCTGATTAATATCCAGAAGAGATTCCATATAACCTGCTGAAGGTACAGAAAGAATTCAGGCCGGGGAGTCCAGGCCCAGCTAACAGCAATAGCTAACTTTTAATTAGTACATTTGATGGTGCCTGGCACTGGGCTGAGCTGTCTGTGCACATTAATCTATTTCATCTTTCCTGACAACCTGATAATGCGGGGGCTGTTGTTGAGTTGTACCACATTGAGCCTCACAGTTTGCAGATGACACCCTTCCCTATGATATCACAGAGTTCCTAAATACCAAGTGTGTCCTCCTTGAATCATCATTTTTAGTGTATGGGCTTCCTTTTTGTGTGCACAGATAAAGCATCTCAATGACATCAGTGAGTCATAACCTTGGCTGTAAATGAAGATCACTTGGAGTGCTTTAAAAGGCACTCCAATGGGGGGGTTGCCATACACAGAGCAACTTATTTGGTTCTCTAAGTAGCAAACGGAGATCCCATGGAGGAAATGGAAAATGCCCACTCTCATGGAAGAAGAGGCTCAGGAAGTTTGCTATCTTGGCTACCTATAACGTTCATACTACTCAAGGTTCAGATGTTTCTGTCGGCCACTTTTGAGCTTTGGGTCACTGAAAGAATTACTCCTAATTACTCTTGATCTGTTTTGACTCAGGACTGCTCTTGTCTTCAGACCCAGCAACACTGCCCATCCTGTTGCTCCTACTACTGTAACTTTAAGTTTTTCAAAGTCTGCTTTTAATGATGGTTGCTAAACACTTTAACTTCCCTTCTAGTCCACCACCCACCAGAGGTGGTGGGAAAGAAAGGATATGGGGGAATTGGACCTGTTTAGAAAGGTTCTTTGGAACAACTCCCATCTGAGCTGTCAGGAAATCAGCAGTTCAGTTCATAGGTCAGCAGTGGCGGCCTGATCCAATCACAAACACTTCATGGATACACCAGCACTCTAACTGGCTCAGTAGGGATGGGATAGCAGCAGTGGTGGTGGCATGACCTAGCAGGAACTTCCAGGTCTCGGTTGAATTGGAATGAGTCAGCAGGAGGAACCAGGGCCAATAGGAATACCAGGAAAAGTTCTAGCCTGTGCTTCTCTCAGCTAATCGAAGATCAGAGAAGAAGCCAGACCAAGAAGTCTATTGCAAGCCGAGCAAGCTCTTCTCATACTCAGTTGAGTCCTATTTATACTCTCTCCAAACATTATGTGTCCTCACGGGTTTTGCCTCACCACATGTCTTGTCTCAGCACTTGAGTCTGTCTCAGCTGACATCACTCTGCCAGTCAGCCCGAGTCTGTGGAAGCAACAAAAAGCTACAATACACCGCCAGAAGTTTGTGTGTGTGTGTGTTTCTCTCTATGGAGTCCTGACAAACGGAGCTCAACTACACAGTGTAAGGTGGACCAATATATACATGTAGTTAGAGAAGAATCCTTCATCATATGTCCTTTCAGATGCTTTAGCGGAACATCCTTTCACATGTGTCTGCTTCAGCCAATTCCTTCATGAGTCTGCCTTAGCCTTGCACCTGTGTCCACTTCTGCAAAATGTTCCTTCACATGTTTGCCCCAGCAAAACAGCATCCAACACAACTAACTTTCCAAAGAATCCTTAAGTTTCTACTTCACCCTCCACCTTTTTATTTTTTTAAAGTAAAGATCCTAGGAAGCTCAGGGTAGCTTGAAAATCACTGTGTAGACATGGCCTCTTAAAAAAAAGATTTTATTTTACTTATGTAAATGTGTGTGTGTGTGTGTGTGTGTGTGTGTGTGTGTGTCTGTGTATGTGTAGAACCTCTTTTCTGAAGTTACAGGCAGTTACAGGCAGTTACAGGCAGTTGTGCATGCCAGATATGGGTACTTGGATCTTGGAAGGCCATCAAGCATACTTAACCATTGAGCAATCAGTTCAGTACCTGAAATGACCTCTTAAGGTAACACACAAGTCACTCCATGAAGGGTGATTCTTCACTCTCATTCTTTGCCAGCTCCTTCTCCCTTCAACCACTTTGTTCAAAGTATGTCTCCGTATCTATGTATTCACATATAATTCTTTTTCTTCCCAAAATTCCCTTTTTACATTTTCCACTTTCCACACCCACAACTTAACTGTTTCTCCCACTAACATCAGGGTAGACATTTTATTTGGAGACTCTTATGGTTATGATGGGAATAGTTTTGCTCTACTCTTGTTTATTTTCCAGAACTACTCAGTACCCTTCTTTAAGCTAAAAGGTTTGAGGATAATGGATAAAGAATATGGTATATATATATATTCATATATATTCAGTCATCAAGAAGAATAAAACAATGCTGTTTGCAGGAAAATAAATACAACTGGAGAGAATCATGTCATACAAGTTAAGCTAGACTCAGAAAGACAAATATTGAATGTTTTCTCTCATTTGTGGATCCTAGATTTATAGACATAAAAGTTTTCATATTACATGAAAATAAAAGCAAAAGTGTTCAGGGAAACAATGGGACAAATGGGAGCAGGGAAGAGAAGGGGGTAAAGGGGGAGGGATGTGCTTAATGTACAATGTATACATTAATGAAAATGTCCTTATAAAACACCTCTAATACAAACAAATCAATATGAAACAAGCAAGCAAGCAAGCAAACAAACAAACAAACAAAGGTAGTTTGAAGATTGCTTCCTTTGGAAGCATTTTCTAACTCCTTAATATGTCATTGCTCCATTTGCCTGAACTGTACTGGACACAGAGTACATAACATACTCAAGGCTCATTATCTCTGCCTCTTGATTGCTCTTTTGCCTCTACTATGAAAATCCTTTGAAGTTCACTGTGCTGCTTCTTCTTCTTCTTCTTCTTCTTCTTCTTCTTCTTCTTCTTCTTCTTCTTCTTCCTCTTCTTCTTCTTCTTCTTCTTCTTCTTCTTCTTCCTCTT
>NC_034613.1:137231247-137236558 GCF_900095145.1 Mus pahari | reverse complement strand
TTCTTCTTCTTCTTCTTCTTCTTCTTCTTCTTCTTCTTCTTCTTCTTCTTCTTCTTCTTCTTCTTCTTCTTCTTCTTCTTCTTCTTCTTCTGTGCATTGGTGTTTGAGGGTGTCAGATTCCCTGGGACTGGAATTGCAGACAGCTGTGAGCTGCCATGTGGTTGCTGGGAATTGAACTCATGACCTCTGGAAGAGCAGTCAGTGTTCTTAACCACTGAGCCACCTCTCAAGCCTCCCCACAGTGCTTTTTAATTTTTTTCTGAAGATCTCATGTAGCCCAGGATGGCTTACAACTTGATATGTAGCCGGGCAGTGGTGGTGCACACCTTTAATCCCAGCACTTGGAGGAAGGTGGATTTCTGAGTTTGAGGCCAGCCTGGTGTACAGAGTGAGTTCCAGGACAGCCAGGGCTATACAGAGAAATCCTGTCTTGAAAAACAAACAAACAAACAAAACAAAACAAAAAACACAACTTGCTATATAGACAAGGATAACCTTTAACTTTCGATACTCCTGCCTCCACGTCACAGGTGGAGGGATTGCAGTTACAGACTATCATAGCAAGTTTATAGTATACTGGGATAGAACCCAGGACTTTGTCCATCCTAGCCAAGCATAGCACTTACTGAGCTCCAACGCCAGCACAAGTGCACCTTCACGATGTAAAAAGTGGATTCTCTGACTCTGCTTTGTTTGTCCTATGCATTGCCATCCTCTCCACCCAAGTTAAAATCCTGGTGAAAATAACAAAGATTCCACCTCAGAATCTTTCAAACTTATCACAATGAGTTTCTTGGCAGGACTTTAGTTAGAGTGCCCATAAGGCCAGGACTGTTGGGACTCACACCTACTCTGAGCAAAGGGCTCTGCATGACCTGAGTTCCTGTTCTCTGATTCACCTCCCGGGCCTTCTTTCTCCCTCTTGTTTCTCCCCTTTGCTCTCTTCAAGTTAACTATGCTGACCTCCCTGCTGTTCAAAGAAAACAGACTCTGCTTTGCCTTAGGGCTTGGGCACTAGCTCTTCCTCTTGGTTCCTAAGATACCCACTGCTAACTCACTTACATCCCTTATGTCTTTTCTCAAATTTCTCTCTTCTAGTGAGACCACCCTGTTTAGCCCTAACTTATGTCACAACCTATCCTCTACCATGTCTAATCTTCAAATTCCTTTTATTTTTATCTTGCTCTTTAATTTTCTGTAGGACTGGTGCTATCTTGTTACACTTTATAATCAGGCTATGTTTTCATATTTGTCTAGTTTCTGATTCTAGAAAACTAGGTCCTTGAGGAGGTTCCCTTTGGTTTGCTGTGTTTACTGTTGCTCCATAAGAGTCTAGACTCTAATCAACATTTTGACATTGTGACATGGTATCATTGACATAGTTCATCTCATACTTGAGTTTACAAAATAATCTCAAAAAGCCCATGGTTTAAGTCAGTTGACGATTTTGTGTGGGGCTGCATACATTCATAGCAATACTGGACTGCACACATCCAGGTAGGCTGCGAGTTGGACAAGCCTGCTTTAGAATGTGCTAACACACACTATTTGAATTTTGAATTAGAACTTAGGGTGATATGGCAGGAATGTGTAGATTTCTTTGAGCATCTTCTCCCTCTGTTCTGCATAGTGTTTGATATTTGGCATACTACTGTAAGGAATTGCCAGGCATGTACCAAGGGACTTTTTTTTCCTGGCAAATGTGCAACAAAGTACCTGAAGACATTTCACATTTCCTTTTATCTGTAGATGACTCAAACTAAGATGTTATTTTCTTCTAATCACCTTGCATTATCTTCAGTGATACACTGTAGAAAAGAAGTGAAAAATAATGTTTGAAATCTCTGCCTTCCATCCTACCTGTGACTCAGATGGGGATGGGCTTCTTATGCACTTTGCTGTCTAAATTTAGTAGAGCAATCAGACATGGCTTTTATGATGGCAGAATCTGATTTTCTTTTAATTCTATCTTATCCTCCTTCTCCCTTCATTCTTCACATCCTCCTACATTGCTAAGCTTTAATCATGGATTGCCTGACATTAGTGTTTTTATATAATGAAGAAGACTTGTTTCCCGTGAAATAATAACTTCATGGTTTAGCTCTTAAATTGATCTTGAGCATCATGCATGAAGGTCAATAAATCATCTTGATTAAACTCTTTTTCTACTTGTCTGTCCTGAAAAGAAGTCTACTGAATCAGGTTGAAACATATGAAATTGCTATTCTTGTAAGTCAGAATGGTTGGACGTTGATAGTTTCATATGGTTGCACCTAAATATAATCAAGAGTTTCTACCCACCTCCCTTTAGCAAGCAAACAATTCCTTTAAAAAGAAGCAAGCCTGAAAGGTTGCAGAACAAAAACTCTCCCGAAAATGGGGTGCTAAGCCTACAAAGAGCCTTCATCCTGGCTGATCACCATGGGTCCTCTGAGCAAGTTGAGGCCAAGAAAGGTGACTGGCTGACAACACTGGAGAAGTAATTTTACAAAGCACTGTTTGGTGACCATTTACGATTGATAGAAGTGTTTCTTTGCCCCTTCACAGATGTTCATTCATATATCCTTTCTCTGAGCCTTGTCACATGCCCTTGTGTTCCCTTCAGGTCCTGTTTATCCACTTACATATTTTAAACACTGCCATGGAATTTGTGTAGATGTTGGCTTCAGGTCATCTACCCTTTCATTCCAAACAACATGATGTGCTGCTTGGATTTCTATTTGGATAGTTTCGTCTTCTCACTATGTATTTGGGTCAGACATCAGTGATGCTATCTTATGGTTATCTTTTTTGAAAATTGATTTGGTTTGTATGGGTGTTTTGCCATATATATATATATATCTGTGGACCACTTGTGTGCCTGGTGCCCATGGTGACCAGAAGCAGGCATCAGATCCCTTGTAACTGGAAATTTCACAGAGTTGTGAACCACCATGAGTGGTGGAAATCAAACCCAGATCCTCTGGAAGAGCAAGCTGTGCTTGAGCTATGACTCCATCATCTATGTTCTGATTGTCTATGAATTTGTAACAAGTTGTCACCACATATACTGGTGTGAACAACTGTTTTATGATGCTCAAGGATTCTGTGGGCCAGGAAATGAGGTGAGGCATAACAGAGGTGAAACTGATACATGGGGCTTCAGTGGGAACATTTAAAGGCTGAAGTTGCCAAGTGTAATGGTGTACATCAGAAATCCCAGGACTTGATGAAACGTTTCTGAAGTGAACACTCAAGGGTTCTTTGGAAAGCCAGTAGTGTTGGGTGGTGTTTTGCTTGGGTAAACATGTGAAGGAATTCTTAGCTGAAGTGGACACAGGTGAAAGGCTAAGGCAGACTCATGAAGAACGGTTTGCTGAAGTAGACACAGGAGAAAGGATATTCTGCTAAGCAGGTGAAAGGACACATGATAAAGGATTCTTTATAGTTGAGCTCCATTTGTTGGGACTCCATAGAGAGAAACACTAAAGGACTTCTGGTGGTGTGTGGTAGCTTTTTTGCCATTTCCAGTTTCTGGCTGGTTGGCAGAGTGATGTCAGCTGAGACAGACACCTGTGCTGAGGCAAGACCCGTGGAGGACTCATGGATATTTGGAGGGATATAAATAAGACTCGATGGACAGTGATGGAGGCTGAGTTAGGCTTGGTTATAGAGCTATCTGTGCAACACTTGGGGGTCTAGTGTCTGTGCTGATCTTCGTTTCGCTGAGAGAGAGAGGCACAGCCAGCCGAGAACTTCTCCTGGCATCCATCCTGGTCCCTCCTCCTGCTGACTCGTGCCAAAGCTGATACTTGGCTGTCTCTGCTGGGTAGTGTCACCACTGCTGATTCGTGTTTGCTAGCCAGATATTTCAGTGAATTGTTTATAAGTGGATCCAGCTGCCACTGCTTACCTGTGAACTGAACTGCGGATTTCCAGATAACACAGATGGGAGTTGTTCCAAAGAACCTTTCTAAATAGGTCCAACTCCCTGCTCCCCCATCTTTTCTTTTCCACTACCTCTGGTAGGTGGTGGGACAAAAGAGAAGTTAAAGCGTTAAGAACCGTCATTAAAAATAATAATAATAAAAAAAATAAGCCGGGCAGTGGTGGCACACGCCTTTAATCCCAGCACTCGGGAGGCAGAGGCAGGCGGATTTCTGAGTTCGAGGCCAACCTGGTCTACAAAGTGAGTTCCATAACAGCCAGGACTACACAGGGAAACCTGTCTCGCAAAAAAAAAAAAGTAAATAAATAAATAAATAAATAAATAATAAAAATATAAAAATAAGATTAAAAAATTAAGTTACAAGTTTCAAGAGTGAGTAATTTAAGACCAGGTGGAAGCTGTACCACCTTTTACGACCTAGCCTCCGGAGTCACATGACATCCCATTAGCCATAACCACAGGTCTGCCAGGATTCAAGAGAATAAATGTCAGTCCTCACCTTCCAATGAGAAGACTGTCTAAACACGTCACTGAGGAGTACGTGGGATGAGCAAGACTACTGTAGCCCATAGCCATTCGCTGTCATTAGGCAGTCCCAGGTCATTTTGCTGAATAAAAATTGTGGCGCTTAGGGCTGGGCATAATGGCATAAGCCTTTAATCCCAGCATTTGGGAGGCAGAGTGAAGTGGGTCTCTGTGAGGTCAAAGCCAATTTGGTCTACATAGTGAATTCATTGAGATCATTATTCATGTTTAATTTTTCACTTATTAAACATTTGGATAATTATAATAAACAGCATGGGGGTGATCCTTGCAGTCTTTTGTGTACTTTAAAGCATTTTTTGCACATTTTAAAAATTGGAACAACTTTTGCCTTTTAATTGTTAAAATTTCTAACTAGTTGAGTGCCCAAGAGTGTCGAGAGGTATCAGCTGTCAACTGGAAAAGTGACTTTCAGTGGAAGACCATGGAGGGTTTCTTTCTTTCTTTCTTTCTTTTTTTTTTTTAGTTTTTTTATTTGATATTTTCTTTATTTACATTTCAAATGCTATCCCGAAAGTTCCCTATACCCCCCCTGCCCCTGCACCCCTACCCACCCACTCCCACTTCTTGGCCCTGGCATTCCCCTGTATTAGGGCATATAAAGTTTGCAAGACCAAGGGGCCTCTCTTCCCAGTGATGGCCATCTTCTGCTACATATGCAGCTAGAGACTCGAGTTCAGGAGGTGCTGGTTAGTTCATATTGTTGTTCCACCTACAGGGGTGCAGCCCCCTTCAGCTCCTTGAGTACTTTCTCTAGCTCCTCCATTGGGGGCCCTGTGTTCCATCCACTGTGAGCATCCACTTCTGTGTTTGCCAGGCACTGGCATAGCCTCACAAGAG
>NC_034613.1:137228871-137230067 GCF_900095145.1 Mus pahari | reverse complement strand
GTTTAGAATTTTTTTTCCCTGTGCCCATATCTTCGAGGCTTTTCCCCACTTTCTCCTCTATTAATTTCAGTGTCGGTTTATTTCTTTATTATTTTTGTAATGAACTCAAACTGCAGCTGGCTTCACTGATCACTGATAGCTCAAAGCCCATTCCATTTATATGAGATCAATATTTAAATCTAGTTTCTCTAGCTCTCTTTTAAAACCATCAAGAGATTTCAGTCTCCCAACCAGTACCAAGAAAACAGCAGCTTGACCCCTTCTCAGGTCATCAGTGTTAAACATTCCTAAACCTGTTCTTGCTACCACACAGCATCCATGTGACAGCAAACATTCCACAAAAGCTGGCCATGTAATGCCAAATACAGCTGTGAAAACTTGAAATACAAGTACTCACACAAAGGTAGTAAAACCCATCAAGTAGATTACGTGATGGCGGAAAATCAATTTTTCAGGGGTCAAAAGGCAAAGAAAAGGTATGTAAATGCCTTTTACAAATGTCTTCAAAATATGTTCAATTATCCTAGCTTGCATCAGAATTCTAAAAATATGGACTGGATGTTGAAAATGTTAATTTTTTTGGATATGTTGTGTTGAGGCATAGAGCTTCAGACAAGTGTGATAATTCATTAAGGCATTGGCAAAACAGCATGAGGTGAATAAGTACATGAGAATGAATCTAAATAAGAAACAAAATAGTAGTGTTTATGTGGAGACTCCAAGTTCAGGAGTATATGGCTAACTATTCTTTAAAACACTGGCTGCTCTTTCAGAGGACCTGGGTCTGATTCCCACCACCTACTGTGACTTACAACTGTCTATAACTCCATTTCTAGGTGATCCAATGCCCCATTCTGGACTTATCATGCAGCATATGTATGTGGTATACATACACACATGCAGGCAAAACACCCATACACATAAATAATAAAACATTACCAACAAAAGTGCTTAAAGGATTACAAGTCCATTCCATGTTATGCCCTCTGTAAAGGAAGACACCATGTTCATTTCTTTTTTTTCAAATTTTTATTAGATATTTTCTTCATTGACATTTCAAATGCTATCCCCAAAGCCCCCTATACCCTCCCCCATGCCCTGCTCCCCTACCCACCCACTCCCACTTCTTGACCCTGGCGTTCCCCTGTATTGGGGCATATAAAGTTTGCAAGACCAAGGGGCTTCTCTTCCCAATG
>NC_034613.1:137217526-137228860 GCF_900095145.1 Mus pahari | reverse complement strand
TGGATGGTTTTGTTCAATTCCATCACCTGTTTGGTTGTGTTTTCCTGTAATTCTTTAAGAGATTTTTGCGTTTCCTCTTACAGACTTCTACCTGTTCTGCATTGTTTGCTTGTATTTCTTTAACGTCTTCTACCTGTTTAGCAGTGTTCTCCTGTAATTCCTTGAGGGATTTTTTGTTTCCTCTTTAAGGGCTTCTACCTGTTTAGCAGTGTTCTCCTGTATTTCTTTAGGTGAGTTATTAATGCCCTTCTTAAAATCTTCTACCACCATCAGGAGATATGATTTTAAATCCGAGTCTTGCTTTTCGGGTGTGTTGGGGTATCCAGGTCTCGCTGTGGTGGGTATTCTGTGTTCTGATGATGCCCAGTGTTCTTAGTATCTGTTACTAAGATTCTTATTTTTGCCATTCGCCATCTGGTAATCTCTGGTGTTAATGTTCAAGCTGTCTCTGGGTGGAGTTTGATCCTCCTGTGATTCTGTTAGCCTCTGTCAGCCCTCCTGGGAGTCCAACTCTCACCTGAGTCCCAGTGGTTAGAGCACTTTTTGCAGGCAAGCTCTCCTCTTGCAGGGAAGGTGTCCAGAAGTCTGGAGCTCTGATCCACCTTCTAGTCCTGGGGTCAGAGCCCTCCCTGTAGGCCGACTCTCCTTTGGCAAGGAAGGTGCCCATGGGTCTGGGTCTCAGCTTTGCCTCCTGGCTGAGGATGAAGCCCAGAAGGGACCCTGTCCAAGAAGCTCTGCTGCTTTTGTTGCCCAAATGCTCTCCAATGATCATGAGGTCCTGGGTGTGCTAGGGGTCCTTCAGAGTGGAGAGTCCTCTGGAGCCCTCGGCATCCTTTGCCAGGTTCATGTAGAAGATGGTGGGGCTGGCCACAACTGGAAAGAATCCCAGCCTCTGGTCAGGCAGGGTTCCTTTGTCCCTGCTCCTCCTGGCACAAGAACCTCTGAATTTCTCTGGAGCTGATGTTGCTTTCCACTCATCTGTGATCCCGAGGTGATCCCAGGGTCCTGCAGTGTGGAGAGTACTCTAGGGCACTTGGCGGTCTCCAGAGGCTTCAGGTGGAAGATGGGGGGGGGGCTGACTCCTACTTGAACGGATCCCCACCATATTCATTTCATTTAAAATTCTTCTTTGTTTGTTTGTTTGTTTCTTTCTTTCTTTCTTTTCTTTTTTTTTTTTTTTTTTTTTTTTTTTTGATTTTTGAGACAGGGTTTCTCTGTATAGTCCTGGCTGTCCTGGAACATACTCTGTAAACATTCTATTTTCATTTTATAAGGATTTCTTCAATTGTAGAAAAAGTTATCAATATGTGCAAAAACTTAGAATGTTCAGTTTCATTTTAACCAATTTGTCACTTTGACTAATTGTATTTGATCCAAACATTTTCTTTTCTTTTTCTTTTTTTATTAGATATTTTCTTTATTCACATTTCAAATGCTATTCAGAAAGTTCCTTATACCTCCACCCTGCCCTGCTCCCCTACCCACCCACTCCCACTTCTTGGCCCTGTCGTTCCCCTGTACTGAGGCATATAAAGTTTGCAAGACCTAGGGGCCTCTCTTCCCAATGACAGCTGGCTAGGCCATCTTCTGCTACATATGCAGCTAGAGACACGAGCTCTGGGGGTACTGGTTAGTTCATATTGTTGTTCCACCTATACAGTTGCAGACCCCTTCAGCTCCTTGGGTACTTTCTCTAGCTCCTCCATTGGGGGCCCTGTGTTCCATCCAATAGCTGACTGTGAGCATCCACTTCTGTGTTTGCCAGGCACTGGCATAGCCTCACAAGAGNCNGCTATATCAGGGTCCCTTNAGCAGAATCTTGCTGGCATGTGCANTAGTNTCTGGGTTTGGTGGCTGATGATGGGATTCAAAACAATCTCAAGATTGTTTTGATTTGTATTTCCCTGATTAAGGATGTTGAACATTTTTTCAGGTGCTTCTCAGCCATTTGAGATTCCACAGTTGAGAATTCTTTGTTTAGCTCTGTACCCCATTTTTAATGGGGTTATTTGAATTTCTGGAGTCCAGCTTCTTGAGCTCTTTGTATATACTGAATATTAGTCCCCTATCAAATTTAGGATTGGTAAAAATCCTTTCCCAATAGTTTGGTGGCCTTTTTGTCTTGTTGACAATGTCTTTTGCTTTACAGAAGCTAATCCAAACATTTTCAATTGAGTTATTTTCTATCAATTATTTTGTAACCAAGACATTTTTGTAAACAAAGAGGACTGTGAGGTATAGTTCCAGGCTCTATTTATCTTGGCATTTTATTTGAAGGATGAATATATCTAAGAATATGTATTAGAAATTGAATAAAGGATCAAGACAACAATTATAGTTGCTCTCAAATTGCTTTATGGTTATTGAATAAAATTTAAGCACCCATTTTCACAATGCTGTCTTAGGCAATATTAAGACACTATTGCATATGCCAACAAGATTTTGCTGAAGGGACCCTGATATAGCTGTCTCTTGTGAGGCTATGCTAGTACCTGGCAAACACAGAAGTGGATGCTCACAGTCAGCTACTGGATGGAACACAGGGCCCCCAATGAAGGAGCTAGAGAAAGTACCCAAGGAGCTGAAGGGGGATGCAGCCCCATAGAAGGAACAACAATATGAACTAACCAGTACCCCCAGAGCTCCCTGGGATTAAACCACCAATCAAAGAAAACACATGGTGGGACTTGTGTCTCTAGCTGCATATGTAGCAGAGGATGGCCTAGTTGGCCATCAATTAGAAGAAAGGTCCTTGGTCTTGTGAAGATGCTATGCCTCAGTACAGGGGAATGCCAGGCCTAGGAATCAGGAGTGGGTGGGTTGGTGAACAGGGGGAGGGGGAAGGGAATAGGGGGTTTTCGGAGGGGAAATGGGGAAAGGGAATAACATTTGAAATGTAATTGAAGAAAATATCTAATAAAAAAGAAATAAAAAAGAAAAAGAAAAAACTAAGGGGCGGGGGGGAACTTGGATACAAATTCAAGAGTTAATGTATTAAACATTAAAAGTGTGCTTTAAAATGCAGAGGTCACAAGAGGGGGAAGAATAAAACATTGAAGAGGAAGATTTTTTTAAAAGACATAACTGAAGCTATTGTTGTTCACAGTTAGGCAGGGGTGAGTTTAGTTCTTTTTCAAAACAAATTGGGACAAATAGCTACACTTTTGGCCAGGGGAAAACAGATATGATTTCTTAAAGGCACAATCAACAGACAGACACACCACATTTGTTCGTGACTCCCCAGAGGGTCACTCAATAGCATGTTATTCAATAGAAGTGATGCGTTTAATTTTCTTGGCCAATCCCTAACTAAATTACTGACACTGTTTGCAGAAGAATTTACTCATATTGGCTAACCTGGGGTGGGGTCAGCTTCATACAAATCACTGAAGCTGAAGGGGACATGGTACCTTCATAGACATTCAGATTTCAATGGCTAAAAGAAAATGACTGGGTTTTGAGGAGAGCAGAAAAGAAATGACTTACTTCGTATAGTATACTGTCATCCCTCTTATTAAGCTAGGACTTGAAAAACAAAAACAAAAACAACAACAACAACCTTACAAGTGACCACCTGGGCTGCTTGTATTAAAAAAGAAAAAAAGTGTAGTGCTCAATAATATCAAGCAGTTGAACTTGTACTAACTTCATCTGTTTGATAAATGACAGTGTCAATCTTTGAACTGCAAGGTTCTTTTAGCTCTAACAAATTATGAAAATTCCCCTGAGAACAAATACAGGGACCTACATTGAACACACTTTTATACTCTATATAGAAAATAGATTGACAGTTACTTGTGGATATGGCTTATGATAGATGCTCCCAACTGCAGGGGCTTTCTCCATTGTATCAAGTCATGTCAGGCACAGGATAGGTTTATATAAATGGGGTAGGTATTACATAAACGTTGACTATAATTATTGTTAATGGTTTGGCTTATAACACACTTTTTTATTTTTCTAAATTTTGAGTAACTGGGTTGCATAATATATAGGAGACCTATTACAGTTATGATTATATTCATATTACTGGAATGGTTAACATTGTAGCTTTAGAATTTGGGTTGCTAGCCCTCCCAACAGTTGCACTGGTATTTTAAAATGCAATGGAATGACTTTTGTCTAAATCAGATAGTTCTTCAAGTACATCACTAGGTGGCAGCAAAGCTTTAATAAAATCAATTCTCAGCCCCTTGTGGAGCACACAGTATTTCCTTTTGTCTTCTTTATTACACAACCTCATTGCACCAACAAAATATTATTATCATTAACATTGATAGTGGCAGCTACAGCAAAGGTAACTGACCAAGATGTCCAAAACATTGCACACTAAACACAATTCAGCATTAAGTGTCACAAAGTTGTTGCAAAAGATTTCTGAAATTATTAGTCAAATAGGCTGAAAGCATTGTCACTGAACCTAAAGCCAGCTGCCACCTTCCCACACTTATGTAAGAAATAGTTCCAAAGGCTCCTTGAAGAAGAGCCGTGGGGCCATAGTTGTACAGTGTGTGACTGCCACAGAGGGAACCTCTGAATAATTCATGAAGAATTGTTATTTTCTTATATTGTTTGAGATGGGAGTCGGCTGCAGGTCCATAGACAATGATGTAATTACAGTGCTTAATGTCCCTTTGGGAGAGTTTCTATATTCCATCTTCGTATATATACTTGGCATCTTTCATTTAGAATGAATGGGTTCACTTCTTGTTTGAGAAAAATCCTCTTCTCCACCAGAGTCCTTAGCTTTCTTTCTCTGGTGATTCTCACATCAGCTACACTTTCCATTACATTCTTGTCAGCAGATATTCCCAGCGGGGTAGGGGCTGCACATAGCTGGAATTTCCCTAATCTAGAAGCCTTCCTGACTCCTGAAATTGCTGGTTTTAACTAGCCCTTCTATTGTGAACAATGGATCCACACTCCCTTTTCTTTCTCTACTATGCTTAAGCATTCCTGGATTCTTTCTCCCTACATTCCCCCTTCCTATCTACCTCCCACCCTTCTTTATCTCCTGCATTCTTTTTCCTCCCCCCCTCTCTCTTAAAATTCTCCTAACGTCCTTTCTACCATGCAGTGCAATCTTAACCATCTAACAAAAGACCGTATAACGTAAATTCGATTTCAGAAATGGGAGGAGTTTTCTTGCATACTAAACAAGCATTTGCTATCTTGGTAGGAAAACAACAAAACATTTTCCCCTGGAAGTGCTGCTTAATCATGGCTACCATCATCGCCTCAAGCTGAATGTGCACCCATCGAAGGCAAAACACAGCCCAAGTGCAGAAGTGCAACGACCTACTTTAAGATCTGCACAAATCACGTGCGATGAAAACGGATTTCGTTTCTAGGCTCTTCCCTCACCTTTTAAAAAAATTCTCCCTTATCACGATTTCTTTCTAGGAGGAGGAGGTTCCACCTGCCCACTCACTGCGTAAATCAAATCTGTGCCTGAGAATTAGACTCCTTCCAGTGTGGTCAGAATCAGGTAACAGCAGCTGAATTCAGTTCACCCCATGCCTTCTTTGCTTTCCACTGAGCAGTCAAGTGAGAAGGCTTATCTAAGAAGCAGGAAGGGAGAATTTGGGTTACCCGTGTGTGTGTGTGTGTGTGTGTGTGTGTGTGTGTGTGTGTGTGTGTGTGACAGGGTTGTCTGTCCTGCTTTGTGCCCATTAGTCACTAAACGCATACTGCCCAGGCAGTAAAACAAAAGGCATTCCCCTGATAAGTATGAGGCTTAATAAAGAGTTGAAGGAATTTCAAAGAAGGAAAGCATGTTTCTGTATTCCCTGGGGGCTACATGATCTCTGCCGAGTATTTTGATTTGGGGGTACACGGACGTAAAACCTAGCAGACTGTATTCTATACCTGTGTCCTCGCTGGCAGGCACAAAATGTACGCTGTTAACTACAGACGTCTGGGTTTGCTTCTCCCGAGGGGCTGATGGAAGATTCACCAGCACGTGGGTGAAGCAGCAGCCTTGTGATCTGGCTTCCCAGCCTCCGAGCCGCCTTCCAGCTGCCTTATGTAATGTGATCTGTTTGCTGATGGGAGCCTGATTAGTTTCTGGGTGGGAACTGCAAAACCTGTGCACAGTCCCCGTGAGTGCTAGAGTCAGCCAGCCGAGTTGAGTTTGTCTTTCTCCTGTAAAGCAAGGGGTTAAATGGAGACACACTAAGGGTATACACGTGGGTGCACAGGGAGGCCAGGAATGATGTGGATGAGTGATGGAGGCAGTTGAAGTAGTCCGAATAAGAGCAGCATGTGGGTGGCACAGAGGGAGAAAGAAAAGCCGGGAAGGGCTTTAGGGAGGAAAAACAGTCGCCACCAAGCAGCTAACCATAGATCATTGGCATGCGTTCCTTATCAAATGAGAGCAGGAGACAGAGACTGAAATCAAGCTGAGCAGAATTTCTAATAGAACTGGCTGACCTTTCAAACGAAGTACTTTAGTAAAGATGGGCAGCACACGGCAGGACTTTTTACAAGGAGGCAAAAAGTAGGCAGCTCAGAGTTTCAGGTGTACTGTATTTAAACAACACATCTCATTGACTTCGAGTCAAAATACTTTAAAAGTACCTCTCAGGCCACATTTAGTGCC
Source organism: Mus pahari (assembly GCF_900095145.1). Lineage (NCBI taxonomy): Eukaryota > Metazoa > Chordata > Mammalia > Rodentia > Muridae > Mus > Mus pahari. Next base: position 137,222,259 of record NC_034613.1, on the reverse strand, counting down.
TCAAGCCTATAATCCTAGCACTCAAGAAGTCGAGGCAGGAGGACTAGTGGAAGTGTGCAGCTAACTTGGGTTATATAGCGAATTTCAGGTCAACCTGAACCAGGAGACCCTATCCCTCCAGGTAACTTTATTTGCTCCGGAATTCTTTTTATTCGTCGTCCCAAGTTGAGGGGACTGTATGCTGTTTTGGTAGGAGTTTAACATAAATAGCCAAAGTGTTTTACACTGTTATCCTTTGAGAGTTGTTTTATTTTCACATTTTCTATAAATATGTTCAGCAACAAGGTATTTGGAGAGCTCCCCAAGAATTTCTCTTGTGAAAGTCTCCATGAGAATTAAAAACAAGTCCCTGTGGGTTCTCCATAACCGCTAACTTTAAGACTAAAAAGTTACATTAATGAGTTCTCTATAAATCTTCTCCCCGTCGATAAAAAATTCTTTTTGGTATGGTAATTTTGTTTACTTCTCCCAAGAGCCAGTCATAATCAAAATTGACCAGCAGGGGGCGAGCGTTCACAGAAAATGCAAGTAGTCTCTGCTCTGGCTGATTTGCTGGATGGAAGAAACAAGTTTTATTCTGAGGTATTTTCAGTTCAAATTCAAGTTCTAGAACTTTGATTTATTATTAGCTTCTCTTACTTGGGGAGAAGGGAGGAGAGAAAAACAGGTCTGTCTGCTACCCGTGTGTTCTACCCCCAACTTTTAGGGAAGGGCTCAGAAACCGCAAGTTTTCAATAGAGTCAAACAGGCTGGATCGTGCATGAATCTGAGAACACAGGCTCCAGCTTCCCTAAAATGACAAATCGCCTCCCGTTACTCAAGAAATCACAAAAGATTCACACCCACCCTTTCTTCCCCCGAGCTTTGTCCTTCTGTGAGTGATTTGCAGTCCCAGACAAGTATTATATAATGATGAGCCAGAGAAGCCTGGAGCTTAGTCTTATTGCTTCTTTCGCAGAAAAGACATTTAAAAAGAAAAAAAAAAAGGAAAAAAAACCGATTATAACACCATCTTAAATGTTTCTGAGACAAACGTTTCTGACAAATGTTGGAATAGTAGGGCATTAGAATGGATCCAAATGTGTATTAGTGCTAGGGGTTGTGTCCATTTGCAATGGTCCAAGGGAGCAGTTTGAAGGGAAAGATGGAAAGATACAACTTGCGGGTGAGTGGAAAAGGGCCTGCAGTTCCAGGACATCTGGCTCTAATCCCGGCTGATTTAGCTGGCTGAGTATTCTTGAATTCCTTCCTTCCTGGTCTTCAGTTTTACAAGCTGCAAATGATGACACAGTGCCTTCCAATCTAACAAGTTACCCTTCTTTCAAGAAGAAATGTAGATGACATTGTTTATTTGACTTCTTTCCAAGAACACAGCAACATTCGACAACCAAGAAAACATTGTTCAGGATATTATGATATTTCAAAAATCCCCAAAGTACTTTGTATTTCACATTTTTTGAAAACAGTGTCACTATTTATCAACAATTTCCTTAGTGTTTTTATAGCAATTATTGTCTGAGTAATTCTCTCTGGGGAATCCTAGTTAGGTACTGTGTGGTATGGAAAAGCTTTCAGTTTGATTTCTTTTCTTTTTTTCTTTTTACTTCTTTCTTTTCTTTTTGGGAGATGGTGGTGGGGAGACAGGGTTTTGCTGAGTAGCTCAGGGTGGTCTTCATGCCTCTCTCTACCTCTTGAATGATGTGATTATAGGTCTGTGCTACTCTGTCCTCAGCAGGGCTTTTGATTCCTAAGATGCAAGCATCTTTTAGGATTATAGTGAGAAAGACTTCAGTGATTTGATGTTAAGCACACAGTAAACTGGGATATAGGAACTCTTCAGTTCTATTAGTGCTGTTAGTGTTTGTCAGCACTGCTAAAAGATCCAAGTCACACAGTTGATTAAGAAGGGTTCATTTTATAAAACCTCTTTTGTTCACATGTTTACTAACTGAGGAACTTCAGAATTTCAAAAATCTGGAGGGGAATTTTTATTTCCCCCAGAGACACTATCCTGTCTTGGAAAATCATCTCATTAAGGTGAAATTCTGTGGTTGTTGGCATAGCTTTGCAGCCTACAGGGGCAGTGTGAGGAACCTTTCACTGTCCAGGCAAGAGAAAACAAAACATGACTGAAAAATGATCAAAATAACAAGAGCAGCAGAACCGTAGGCTTAGGTTTAGACCACAGATCTGCCTTTTATTTGCTGTGTGACCTTGGAAATATTACCCCTTCTATCATTTCTATGTCTCTTTTAGTTCGTGTTGCTCAGCTGAAGGGAGAAAAGAGAGACTTTCTGACAAACACCAGTGAGAGGCAACACCAGTACCACATAGCTCTGCTAAACTTAGCCCACAGGGTGGAGCAGCCTGATTGAACACGTGTGTCCCAGGGATGGGGCTTTCTGTTTTTAGCCCTCTGGCCATATGCATATGCAAATGCAAAGAAAGCCCTGGTGCCCTGCTCACTGCCTCCAGTACACAATTTAAATTGCTGCAGGATGCTTTCTTTAAACACCTGTGACTCTGCCTGAATCCTTCTCTGACAGGAGGGATATGGCTAGCTCATAATCAAAGCAAATTCAGTGTGTGACATTTATTGTTTCTCTTGTCACAACAAAACAGCTTTCAACTAATGCAGGTCCTAGTGTGGGTGGAGAAAAACAAATCTCTCTCTCTCTCTCTCTCTCTCTCTCTCTCTCTCTCTCTCTCTCTCTCTCTCTCTCAGTTTGGTTTGCCAGTTGGGTGGATTCTGAGTTGTATATCAGGCCTGCCTTGAAAAATGTAACCCCTAACAGTCATGCAGATTTGGATCCATTCTAATGCCCCACTGTTCTAACAGTGGTCAGAAACATTTGCCTCAGAAACATTTAAGATGGAAAATTATCTTGCTCTCCTCTTCTCTATTGGTATGCCAGGGGGACTCAGAATCTGATCATTGTTTGTGTGCCTTCTGGGGAACCCTGCCTAGGGTTTTGTTTCAAAATCAATACGTGATTTTTCTGCACATAGAACATGGGCTATGATGCCATGAAGATCTAGGTCTGAAACTGGGCATCACCAGTTTTCTGCTTTCTAGTTTGGATCAAATTCTTTAACATATCTAAGACTCAATTTGCACACCCACCAATGAAGCATGAACTGAAACCTAGTTGTTGACCTGATGGAATAACTGAATTCAGTACAACATGTGAAGTGCCTGCCATAGTGTCAGCTTAGAGGAACTTCAGCTCTTAAATAAATATTCCCAATCACTGATTTTTTTTGTCTTTTCTACTACTCTCCTAAATGTTTATAGAAGAGTTCCTCTCTGTTCTCTGCAGATGTCTCCTGGGGCATCTGTAAGAATCAGAGGAGAACAAGGATTGTCAATAGCCTTCTCATTGCTGTAGCAGCATGTCATTTCTTCAGCAACATTCAACTTCATTTAAAAAATATGCTGTATATGCAAGGAGAAATGGGAGACAGAGAAAAAGAAATGCCTGCAAAAGTCATCTGTCCCAATTGGACTCTGAACATGATAGGTGTGCAAGTGGGAGCTCGCACAGTGAACAAAGCCAGCATGCAAGTTCCTATTTTTAGAAGCCACAGAAGAGGGGGAATATGTGCAGCATTTATGTAACACATTTCCAAGTAGCTCTGAAAGGAAGTTTTATATTTAATGGAGTTGTTAACAATTGGGATTAAAAGCTTAAAATAGAAGTAAGAACATGTACCCAAATTGGGGGCATCCTATTGGGTCTGCTGTGGAATATTAAGGTTGGAGAAGCTGTATGCAGAGCTAGGTAATGGGCACAGAAGTAAGCAGAGAGCCCCATGTTAAATCTGTCTTTGATTTTACCCTGTGATTCTTATTGGCTTTCTCTGCCCCATTTGTGTGACCACTTCTGTCTCTCCTTTGCAACACCACTCTTTTTTTTTTCACCCAGTTGCTTATCTCCGATTCTTTTTCCCTTAGTAAAATAATGTTTTAACTCCAGTTTTTGCATATATTGATTCTCTTTCTGACCTTCAGCTTAACTCTTCTCACATATGAGCTATGCCTTTGTTTAACACATTTCTGCTACTGCAAACCTCAGGGAGCCTTTACTCAACTGGAAAAGGAAAGTAGGTGCACATCCCAGAGGGTTTTGGATACCCTGGGATGTAGACCTCCTGGTTTTTGCAGTCTAGAGAAACTGAAGTCATTGAAAGTCTTCCAGCAGAGTGTTTCTTAGGAAGGGTAAGTGATCACTTTGGACAGAAAGAAACTGGCACCACATCGTTGTGATTGCTCAGGATCAAGGAAAGCTCTGCAGGTTTAGGACTCAAAAAGAGTACTAACCAGTGATCAATAATAGTAACCAACAACTTAAACTGAGTCAGGCAATATTGCACCTACTTAAACCACCAATCCAGTTGACTAGGTATAAGTTTATGCTTCATTTTTTAAAAATTAGCTTGAAAAGTAACAGGTTTCCCTGTGGGGATTACATGCATACCTTTGAATTAATTCCTCTGACATGTCTCCCTTTTCCTGCCCTACCCTTTATACCCAGTATTTTTGCTTCCACTTTTGTCACACATATTCTGTTATCTTCCCCATCTTCTCCATTAAAGTATCTTTTGTTACCTCCATCTCAAGGGCCCTTTCCTAGTTTTATACTTACTTATATCTAGTATCATTAACAATTATAAGCTAGGAGCTGTGTGTGTGTGTGTGTGTGTGTGTGTGTGTGTGTGTGTGCGCGCGCGCG
>NC_034613.1:137216014-137217461 GCF_900095145.1 Mus pahari | reverse complement strand
GTGTGTGTGTGTGTGTGTGTGTGTGTGTGTGTGTGTGAGAGAGAGAGAGAGAGAGAGAGAGAGAGAGAGAGAGAGAGAGAATGAGAGACAGAACAGTTATTTGTTGTTCTATACTATTTGCCAAGATAAAGGCATAATATAATAATTATGATCATACTCACCCACACCCTCTCTTGTATCCTTCTACCCTCACAAAACTGCTCCTCTTTCCACCAAATCCCTAGCCCATTGTCATGGTTTTTACTTTTTCTTTGCGACCTACTGAATTTAACAGGGGGCACATGCCTAGGCATAGTGCGAAGCTATCCAGTGGATCCTGGCTAACTCCTCAGGAGATAATGACTTCCTGCCCCCTGACAAGCCCTGGAATGTTATTAGCTCTTCTGGGCTGAGTAAAGGCCCAGGCGCCCCTTTGTTGTTTATAATTGAGGCTCCATCTCATGAAGGCAGTATTTGCCTTTCTGAACCTGACTTATCTGGCTTAATACAGGGTTTCCCAGGAGCACTCATTTTCATACAAACTTCAATTTTATTTTATTGCTAAACAAAATTCTATTCTGTATATGTATCATGTTTGTTATCTATTCATCAGTTAATGGATAAATTCTATTTCATCGCTAATTTGAATAGTACATCACTGAACTTGGACATTCTTGTATCTTTGCAATAGTATATAGAGACTTTTGGGTACAATCCAAGGAGGGATATAGCTAGGTCATATAGTACTTCTAATGTTTAGGATTTTCTTTTGAATTAACATTGATTTTCATAGGGATTGTATCAATTTACATTCTCATTAACAGTGGATAAGAGTTCATATGTCCTGACATTTCCCCTGTGTTTGCTAATTTGGTATTTTTATGATAGCTATTCTGACTGAGCTTAGATAAAAGGCAGAGTATAGCCAGATACAAGGACATTTTGGATTGTCCACAGTAGACATGACTCTGAGTTATTTGTGGAGATGGGGAAGGGAAGGGAGAGGGGAGAGAGGGGGACCAAGTGCAGCAGTCAAGCGGGCAAAGGTACAAAAAGGGGTAGGTAACCAAAATGTCTGGTTTATATAGAAAGAGCCTTAAGGGAAGCCCAGCCCCTGGGATGGAGAGTTTGGGGTAGAAGGCAGGGTATACCTGCCATACACTTTAATAACTGAGGGATGCTGAGAGAGCCTGGAAGCTATGTCCACTTTGATATATTAAATAGGTACCTCAATCATTTTTCCCAGGTTTTGAGACTTAACACTGTTTTCTTCTAGAGAGAGAGACCCTTCACTTCCTTAGATTTTTGTAAATAAATTGTTTTCCTGATTTCCCTCTAAGTGAGTTTATTACTGGTGTTTGTTAGCTTACAGGTGTTTCTGAGCTCCTCCCAGGGACTTCTGCTATCACCTTCTGTCATTACCTGCCACCAGGTGCCAACATATAAAATGACTGCTCTGCATCACCCC
>NC_034613.1:137203723-137215928 GCF_900095145.1 Mus pahari | reverse complement strand
TCTCTCTCTCTCTCTCTCTCTCTCTCTCTCTCTCTGTGTGTGTGTGTGTCCCTCTCTGTTCCCACATGTTCCTAGCCAGTCTCTTCTCTTTTCCCCTTTTCTGTCCTTCTTTCTGTCATTCTCTGTTACCTCTTCTCTGCCCTCACGGCTCTGTTCCCATCTGTCTGCCTTTACCTCTTTCTTCTTGGCCCTTACTCCCTTCCCCACACTCAAAAAAAAAAAAAAAAAAAAACAAACCTCCCTTTATATGAGGTCTATTGCATGACATGATTTCTCAGTGGGACATCTTGGCATGGGCTGGCCAGGTATAAATGCCCCCCCCAATATATTATATTTCATAACAGTATATATCAAAGCTAATGATTTTGTATGTTGATTTTCAGATCCTGCAAACTTTACTGAAAGTGTACCAATTCCAGAATTCTCTGGTGGCATTCTTAACAACCATATTGTATTACCTGCAAATAGAAAATAAAAAAATTTTTTGAAAGTGTTATGGCTAAGATTTCAAACTCTATACTGAATAATAATAGTAGTCACTCTTGTCTCATTTCAGTTTTTAGGAATGTTCTTATATTGGGAATAATGCTGGCTATCTGTTAAATATAAACTTCATTGTGTTAAGATATGTTCTTTTCTATTTCTAGATTTTTTTTTCAAAAAGAATTTTTATTCTGTGATTTTTGTTTGGGGATGAGAGAGTTATGTTAGCTTCTTAGAATGAGTTGATAGTGTTTGTTTCCTTCCTTGTGAAACAGTTTCAAAGTTTGGTAAAATTCAGCACTAAAGCTATCTGATCCCAGACTTTTCTTGTTTGGGAGTCTTTTAATTTTCTACCTTATTGTTTGTTGCGTATCTGCTTCAGTTCTTTGTATGTTCTGGATTTAAAATTTCAGATCATATAAGTTAAAAACTTACCTATGTCTGAAAATTTTTCTGGATTTCATTGGAATCTAGAGTAACAAATTCCTTTTCATCTCTTTTTTATTACTTTAGTTCTTGATACTGTTTGGCTAGGATTGGTCACTCTTGTTAGTCTTTTTAAAGAATCAGTTTATTTTCTGATTAATTCTAGGAATTGTTTTTGCATTTTGTATTTCATTTATTTTTTTTCCTGGTGTTTATACTTTCTTGACATCCGTTTCTTTTCTGCTGGCTGCTTCTTGCTCTTCTAAAGCTCTGAGCTGCATCATCAAGCTACTTTCTGATTTTTTAAAAAAAGATTTATTTATTTATTTTATGTATATGAGTACATTGTAGCTGTACAGATGGTTGTGAGCCTTCATGTAGTTGTTGGGAATTGAATTTTTCTTTCTTAGGACCTCTGCTCACTCCAGTCAACCCTGCATGCTCAGACCCAAAGATTTATTTATTATTATACATAAGTACACTGTAGCTGTCTTCAGATGTGCTAGAAGAGAGTGTCAGATCTCATTATGGGTGGTTGAACTCAGGACTTTAGGAAGAGCAGTCAGTGCTCTTACCCGCTGAGCTTCTTGCCAGCTGTACTTTCTGATTTGTTTCAATACGTACAATAGGGATAGTTTAACTATTATAGCTATAAAATGTTGTCTTAAGACTGCCTTGATTGTATTTCTGAGGTTGTACACTCAAATTGAAACACAGGGAGGTTAATGAATTTGACTTAATTGAAAGCATAAAGGTGGCAGTTGAAGGGACCCTTGCCCCCTGATGTGCTCCTCTCTAGATTCTGGATTAGGCAGACCACACCCAAACACTAATTTCCAGCACAAAGAGATCCTTTATAAAGAAAGGCAAAGAGACAGGGTGGCAGAATCTGAATCAGGCAGAAACAGCAGCAAATAGCTTTGCAGGAGTAATTTTAAGAAAACCCAGGGGAAGTCTATGTTAGAGAATGAGCTTGGATTGCTTGGTAGATTCTGACTACATCTTAGTTGTGGTACTTGATTGCTGGACTATGGTGATCAACCTCAGGAATGAATTGGGCAAAAGAAGGTGGCCAAATAAGGGAACTGACCTTGGTGGCTCCTGACAGGGATGAGGAAGTGCCCAAATAAGGGAAGCTAATGGTTTAGCAAAGGAGAGGGAAGGGAGGAGTGCAAGAGCAGATGGCCCCATGTTTGCCTTGCTCAGGTCTGTTAGAGCCATTTAGCAGTATCCAATTCAAAACCCAGATCTGCATGGCACCAAACTCATGCTCTGTGTACTGAAATCTGATTTTTAAAGCAGAAACTTAATCTCTGTATTTTAGGCAGGATTCCCCTCCCCCAACCCCTGAAAAAACAGAAACAAGGATTAGAATTCCAATACTGTGGGCATACTGTTAGGTTAGAGACAGGTCCACTAGTATCCCAGGGACCTAACAATAGCTTTAGTCATCATTTGCTGCAATTGCCTGCCCTTTTCTGTCCTTTTCTGTCCCCTCTTCTTGGTCCTCATGGCCCTCTTCTGTATGTCTGCCTTTATCCCTTCTTTAGGCCCTCACTCCCCTCCATTACCCCCAGTAAACCAGGGGGATACCTTGGCATGGAGTACCCCCTCACTGCATTATATTTCAAAACAGTGATTTTGAGAGATCTGAAATATGGATATGACCAATTAAGTATAAAGGGGAAAGGAAGGGAGAATAAGCTAACTAGGAGAGCTGGGTTTGAGTTTTCACAGGCTTGTGGAAGGTAGTTAGTTGCAGAAGCAAGGTCAGGAACAGGCAAAAGTTGGATTCCTACATGGGCTTTTTGTTCATTCTTTTGTGGCTGTCCCAGAGTGCCACTTCAGTTGTGGGTCTGAACCCTCAGACAAGCACAGAGGTCAATTCAATTGCCTCCTATAAAAGTGATCAAACTGAAGGGAAAGAGCACAAAGAGAGAGAAGTCAAGACAAAAGCAAAACCCTGGGGCTTTAAAGGCTGACAAGGGAAGAGAAGTCACCAAGCGAGAATTAGAAGTGGTCTGAGATATAGCGGCCTCTTGTGAGGCTATACCAGTGCCTGGCAAACACAGAAGTGGATGCTCACAGTCAGCTATTGGATGGAACACAGGGTCCCCAATGGAGGAGCTAGAGAAAGTACTCAAGGAGCTGAAGGGGGATGTAGGGATGTAAGTGGAACAACAATATGAACTAACCAGTACCCCCTGAGCTCGTGTCTCTAGCNGCATNTGTAGCAGAAGATGGCCTAATTGGCCATCATTGGGAAGAGAGGCCCCTTGGTCTTGTAAACTTTATATGACCCAGCACAGGGGAAGGCCAGGGCCAAGTAGTGGGAGTGGGTGGGTAGGGGAGCAGGGGTAGTGGTGGGGTATAGGGAGCTTTCAGGATAGCATTTGAAATGTAAATAAAGAAAATAATAATAAATAAATAATAAAAAAGAAGTGGTCTGAGAGGTGGAAGAAGAAGAAGCACAGTGTGGAGCTTTGGGTGTGGGAAAGGGAAAGGGCATGTGGTCAGTGTGAAAGCTGCAGAAGCATCAGGTGAGATGAAAAGTGAGAAAGGCTTAGGTGCTTTGGAATGCAAGAAATGGGCTGGGGAGGGTGTAGAAAGAGGACTGCAGGAAACTGCAGAGCATATGGGATAGGGAAATGGAAGAAAGTGGGGCTGGTCACTCTGGGAGGACTTTGACAATGAAAGATCACAGCAAAACCAAAGGTACAAACTGTGAGCCAGATCATTTCTTTGTCTAGTAGCTTTGTCTTGTAGACTTATGCTGAAGGTTGTTTTGTTTTTTAAATTAATTCTTTGAACATTTCAGACACTGTGTATTGATCATATTCATTCTTTACTCTAACTCCTTCCAGATATATCCCCTTTGTTTTTTTTTTTTTTTTTTGGTTTTTCGAGACAGGGTATCTCTGTATAGCCTTGGCTGTCCTAGAACTCACTTTGTAGACCAGGCTGGCCTTGAACTCAGAAATCCGCCTGCCTCTGCCTCCTAAGTGCTGGGATTAAAGGCGTGCGTCACCACGCCCGGCATCCCCTTTGTTACTTGCCCAACTTTATGTCTTTTAGAAAAATACTATCAATTGGTCCTGCTCAGATATTCTTGGATATGTGATCATCCACTGGAGCATAGTGGACTTACCAGGGCTACACTGTCTCTTCCTCTCCCAGTGGATATCAGGTGCCAATAGGGCTCCTCAGCTAGGGGTGGGACTTTGTGCTCAATGCCTTCTGTATGCTGGAATTTTGTCTGATTTGAATAGACATAGTATTAAGTGGACTCCTAATGACTTATTATTATATACACAAATTAATACACCCATTACTCCTCACCCAAGAAGTTTCTATTTGTAGTATATGGTAATTAACACAGAGACTCACAACTCACTGTGTCAAGGTGCTAAGAATAAGAGACTGTAGAATGCTCAGCCCCAAATGGGACATTTTATAGCACAGGCCTTCCTTCCAAGACTCAGGAATCTTTGTGAAAGATGAGTGGAAAGAGTAAAGGAACCAGAGGTGGTGGATGACTACAGGGAAATGTGTTTTCTAGACACAGTGGGGCAGCTGCACATATAAATTTGCAGAAGTTATGGCAGTATGCAGAAGACCTGAGCAAGGCCAACTCAGATAGTGAAGGCCATTTTGATCCTATTGTCTAAATCTGTCAAGATCAAGAGAGAGTTTAGTATGGATCATGAACTAAGGGACTTTAAAAAAAAATGGTTTCAAAAGTAGATCAGGTCTATCTAATCTTTGTCTGTTATGTGAACTGAAATTATTTACCCTCTTTATAGAGGGAAAAAAGCAATAACCTTCTAAATGCTCAATTGTGTAAGCAGAGATATAATTTGCACACATTGTTCAGTTAATGCCAATGGGGAAGTCATACCTGTAGACTTAATGAGGAAATTTAAGCAGATGTTATGGAAGTATTAAACTAATGTTAGCTTTTGCAGTTATTCAAGTCCAGGCATAGCAATTTCATCTTTTATAAATGTGAGGAGAATTTGATGAGTAAATTAAAAAGAACAGGCAGCTTAGGTGTTGAGATAGAGATGAAGTCCTTGACATTATAAGAGCTCATGATGACAGTAGAAAAGTATGCACGTCTTTGGATAAATTACATTTTAGAGAAAATATTGGATTTCCAGTTTAATTTGACCAGCAGTTTTGGAGTGTCTGTGATATTATAGGTACCATGCTCTCAGCGCTGAAACATAGAATAGCACAAAATATATCTTTTCTAAATTGTCTAGGTCCTTATCATAGTTGTCTAATTCCTAATCAATCAAATCTAGCTTCTAATAAGGGTTGAGCTAAATCATAGTTAAATCTTGTATTAAAGTTATGGTGGTAGATTAGTGTATAAAGTACTTGTCTCTTAATCATGAGGACCTGGGTTTAATCCCTCAAAACCCATGTTTAGAAAAATGAACACCAACAACAAAAACCTATGGGCATAGTGGTATGTGCTTGTAATCCCAGTTCTAGTGAAATAGAGACAGGATGATCCCCCAGACTTTCTGGTCATCTAGCCTAGCATACTTAGAGAGTTCTAGTCCCATAAGAGACCCTATTCCAAGACATGAAACCTCAGGTTGTTCTCTGGCCTTTACATGGGTGCATATACAATGCATCTGCATCTGCACATATACATAATCTAATATATGCATGCACACACACAATTAAGGCAATAATAACCAATGATTACCCATTACCACTTTATATGCTTCCTCACAGTGATACAACATACCATCTAGGAAGTTGTCTTGTCAAAATAGACTATGACCAGTCCTTTAGCTTTATACGATTTATGCACAGAGGGCAGTGGCTAATCTTAAATAATGTCAGAGAGACACAAAGAATGAAATTGTGTATTTATTTGGGGTAGAAAAAAATTTCCATTCACCCTGGAAGGGTCTATAAAACAATCAAACAAACAAGATGCCTGTTTTAACAATAGAATTTCAATGATAGAAAGAGACAGACTGGCAGACAGATGATACAGAATTAGAAGCTGGACATTATCAGATTCTTAGAACACATATCAAGGAATTTTAGAATATGAATTATACTCAAACAAATTGTAAGAAAAACATTGAATTAATTGAGTATTGGCAGGATAGTTGACGTTAGTGGATAATTCTTATTTTTAATAGCAATAATAATAATACAGTTAAGTAAATTATTGTTTAAAAATAAATCACACTAAGTTTAGTAGTGCTTACAAAGATCCACAGCACACAGGAATATTCAAACAGTAAAAGAAACATATAAAATTAAATCTCCTGGTAAGGTAATAGCCCTTATGGAACCACATATGGACACTGCCCTATTTAAGTCTTTTGCTTTGAAAATATCTTATACTTAGAGAGACCATTCAAAGGACTTCCACAAAGTATCATGTATATGCAAACTCATCAGTAATGAGCATTTTATTCTTATTACTTTTTCATGTTTTTCTTTCTAAATACCATACTATACCTATATACACATTGGTTTACATATATACATATAAGCGTTATTGGTTTGTATGTGCATGTAACAGGCAACATGAATTATATATTTTTCTTTCTGAGTGGCCTCATGTAATATACATTCTAAGTCCATCCATTTCCCTGTAAATTTTGTGATGGCACTTTTCTTTGGAGTTGTCTAGTATCCATTTTATATATGAGACAGATGTTCATTATCCATTCATCTTTTGACAGAAAACTAAATTAGTTCCATTTGTTTACTATAGTGAATAAAGTAACAACATACACTGAGATGCAAATATCTCTATGGTGGGGTATGGGGTTCTCAGGGTATATACCTAGTGGTGAAATATTTGGGTCATATGGTAGTTATATTTTAATTATGAGGGACATCCAAACTAATTTCCACAATGGCTATATAAATCTGCATGCTTATTAGTAGTGAATAAGAGTTTGTTTCTTTCAACATTTTGTTGTTGGATTTCCTGATTAAAGCCTTTTTAACTAGGATGAAGTGGTATCTCAATGTAGTTTCAATTTACATTTCCCAGATGACTAGGAATGTTGAACACTTTAAAAAATAGTTATTGGCTATTGGTGTTTCTTTTATTTTTGAAAAGCATAGATTTAATCTTTTAGCCTATTTGATTGGCAGTGTTATTTCATTGATATTTAATTACTGCAGTTATTTCCAAATTCTGGATATTATTCTCTTGTCTTAAATGAGCTGATAAAGATTTTCTCCCATTCCATGGGCTGTCTATGTGTTCTGCTAATAGTTTCCTTTGTTAGAGGTTTGTCTTAAATAATCATAATTTTTGAAATTTCTGAGAATTCCTGGGAATACTGACTTACTTTTCTTGAATCTCAAAAAGTAACATGCTAGGAATTTTGAAAACACTGAGAAACTGTTTCTCAATCCATATTACAAATCTAAAATGTGTCATTGTTACTGAATAAATATCCATTAGATTAAAAGATATGGTTAATATAACAAAAATCATAGTGTACAGTGCATGATTAAATACTTAAGGGCACAATGATATGAAGCGTGGGATTTGTTCCAAATAAATCAGGGATGGTAAACGATATGGACATATCAGGAACACATTAGGTCCAGAAGTAAGAGCTTTTTAAACTGGATGCTGGCTACATGAGGGCCTCACTCTATTTTTATTTATTTAAAAAACTTCCTCCATACATTTTTATTCTGGCTGCATCAAACTAAATCCTTTCAGAATGATGGATTGTTAGGGTGAATTTCCCACCCCAATCAGTATGGCCACTGCAGAGCTTCTGTGTGGCAGATGAGAGGCATTTGTATGCACATGGAAGGACTAACACACGGAGTTGCATTTTCCATGGTTTTAATGGAGATATCACTAGTATCCTTTTATCTGTTATCTTTTCTAGCTTGATGATGTTATTTAGATGCTTATGTGAATTTGGCATTGAGTGGGCTGAGCACAGTGGTACTGTGTGGTGAAACAAACTCAGAGCAGAGAGTATAGGAGAGTGTGGTGAGCACAGTGGTACTGTGTGGTGAAACAAACTCAGAGCAGAGAGTATAGCCACCTGCACATGGCTTCCGGGCTTTGCCCTATCATTTTCTGGGAGATCACCATTTCCTTTATCTATTTAGAAGAGGAACTACTCCGGTCACTTAATCTTGGTCTGAAGGGGCATATAATATAGAATGAAACCATGACAGTAATCAAATAATAGTAATGATGATTGTTCATGAAGTGATTCCTACAAGTTAGAATATACTGGATATCAGACTTGGTTAGTCTACTGTATTTCTCACAACAATGCCATGAATTAGAAAATATGACTGGTGCTATTTTTTATTATTACTCCCTTGTATCTTTAAAGAAATATCCTGCTGAGAGCTAGAGGTGTAGTTCCAGAGCTGGGTTTTCACTTGTAATTTCTATCTCCAAATTGAGGATATTTACTAAAGCACTGAACATTCAGTAGTCTTTTTTCCCCCATAGCTGGAAATGTACCTCAATACATTTAGAAGATCAGTGAGGCTTTTACTATCTTCCTTTATGTAATTTGTAAGTTCTTCCATAGGGAGCCTGGAAGTTTGAACAGAAGCCCCCAGAAGTCCCATGTGCTTCTCAGCTGCTATGCATACACAGCTTCCACCTGGGATGTGAATTTTCAAACCTATCTTTAGAACAGCATGGGTCATACTGCTCAAGAAACATCAGTTTATTTGTGATCTGCTCAAGTGAGCCCATCATTAGAAACTGAGTTGTATTTAACTGACTACAGAATTACTCAAGTATCAAAGGACTTCTTTTGTGGAAAAATACCCCCCTCCCCACATATACACTATCCACATTTGAATTTGCAATGTACTTTTTGCATTTATATTTATATAGTAAATCCAATGTTCCTATTAAAATTGCCTAGTCTAAACACAGGCCAGTAAGAGATGATAAGGTTATAGAATATGGGCCTCAGAATCTGGAAGGCTGATTAATAAGACTTAGTTTCATAGCTCCACGATCTTGGGCACACTTTCAAGTTCTTAGAACTCTCTTCTGTTATCTGTAAAACAGAGAGAATAAATGAAGATAGTGTTGTCAAAAACAACTATTGTAACAAGGGAGACACTGATACACAGTTATATATAAACCTGCCTGTCACAAATACATTATTTCTAGATCTGAGTTTGGGAAAAGAGTAGTATTTAACACTATCATATAATTACACGCGGGAGAACCCAACCCTCTCCCGCATGTCCCATTGTCTCTGCTGAGTGTGTCTCTCAGTGCTGCATCGTCACAATGTCCCAATGGCGCATGTCTCAATGGCGCGCGCGGTCCGATCCTCAGCGGAGCTGTGTCCAGAAGGCGGGTCCAATCGAGTAGGCGTGACGACATTGGTGGTTGGTCCGGGCAACGAGTGGGCGTTGACAGTGGGCAGTCCGAGGACGCTGTGTTCTGGGCCGTCCAGGGAAGCAACTCTTAGCGTGTCTGCAAGGGGCGCAATACAATGCTTAGAGGCTGGCGGGCGGGACCCAACACTTTTCTATTATATTTATATATACATATTTTTAAAGTTCATTATTACTACCTCTCTCTGTATATACATGTATGTGTCTCACTGTGTCTGTCCATTCATGTACATATATGTGCACACATGTATATTCCATGGCACACATGTGGAGCTCACAGGACAGGCTTTGGGAGTCAGTTCTTTTCTTTTTGGGCATTGAACTCAGGCTTCTACAGCAAACACTTTTACCTGGTAAGGTAAAATTTACCTGCTATGTAAAAAATAATTAAAGTAAAATATTATTAATAGATATTTTTGCTAAACTGTGGTCTAAAAGTTTATATGAATTTGGATATAATTTGAGTGTGTTCTCTTTGGTTAACTAAGAACTTGTTTTAGATTTGGGCATATAAGGAATATCTAATAGTGAAAGAAACAAAAAGAAACACAAGGTATTGATTAAGGGTCTGAGTACATTGATAGATATCTTTAATATCAGCACTCTTGAGGCAGAGGCAAATAGATGTCTGTAAGTTTGAGGCCAACCTGGTCTACAAAGAGAGTTCAGGACAGCTAGAACTACATGGAGAAACATTGTCTAAAAAACCAAACAGAAAAAAACAAAATAAACAACCCCCAAAGAAAACAAACAAAAACCAAAACCCCAAACCGAAAAACCAAACCACCCCCAAAGCCCAACCAAATAAAATAAGATATTGTTTGATACACATAGTTAGTTATTCAAGCCCCTAGATTTCAAAAATAGACTGAGCATCATGTATAATCAAGAACATGAATTATGTAGCCAACCACCTGAACTAGAGTTCTTGACCTGCTATTTACCTGCTATGATGTTAGACAACTTCTGTGGGTCTCAGTTTCCTTACCTCTACTATTAGAATAATATTTCTTATCACATACATTGTTATATAAATCCTATAAGTATTTGTGAAGGGTTTAGCAAAGGGATTGGCTAATTATAAGAATCTATATGCTGATACATAGATAGATGGATACATAGATAGATTTTCCCTGTATCTGTCTTTGATCGAGTTGGCCTTAGGAAGAGTTCATGTCTTTGTTACCTAGTCTTTTCATGGTGAAGGTAAATTCTTGTCTATTGGTTTATGCATTTGCATTAGGAGACATAAAAACTTCTTTTGTCTGTGTGAAGATTGTTTATATGGCTGGCCTGATGGCCTTGTAAAAGGTAGGGTACTGGGAATAAAGTAAGGATTATGCTTCTGGGGTACAAATAGGGAGGCCTCATAGTCCCAAGGGTGCTGTTTGTCCGGGGAAGATATTTTTAAGCCTCCTGGATGTTTACACTGAATCTCTGTTACTCTATACTTGAAGCCATGTGCTCCTCTATGAATATATTATCAGAAGTTTGTCCTTGGGAAAGTAATTGAATTCTGGCAAAAGTGTGAGCTGGCAAGAATGCTCATACACTGCTGGTGTCAGGGTCTAAGGGAACAACCCCCCTTGGCAATCTCTGGTAATGCTGAGCTTATGCCTACTTATGACCTAGTAATTCTGTTTGCATGAGCATTCCCTAAAGAAATGTGTAGACAATCACACATCATAAAGTGAAGTATTCATGACTCCACTGCTTATCTTACCCAGATGTCCATCAGTCCTTAAATGGAGAACTCCATCTTGTAACATTTACACAGTGTAATATTACATAGCAACAAGGATGAATTAGAACTATACATGGTGATTTAAATCTTTCGAACTAAAGAATCCAGAGACAAGAAAAACACATACTTCATGGTTCTACTGACAGAGTACAAAAATAGGCTGGATGAATCTGCAGTGACATGGGGCAGGAGAGGAACTACCCTTAGAAGGCATCAGTAACAAGAAGGGCAAAAGGACAAGCTTTGAGGAGGTTTATGTTCTTTTCCTTGTTCTGGATGTATTCAGATGGTGAAGCTCTGTTAATCTGTGTATTTGTCATGTATGAAATCTGTACTTGTACCAGACTTCAACTCTCTTTTGGAACACAGGTCGTATTTTTTATATTGTGCAAAATGGGTCTTGAACATAATGGACTTATTAATTCTACTGCAATCTAAACCTTGTTTTCTATTTTAGTAAGTGGTTTTGTTTTTTTATGTGTTTATGCTTTCTTTCTCTAATTCGGTGTTAAGCTTTTGACTGTATTTTATTTTCCTTGGTATTCCCATAGCATAGGAAAAGTATGCATTCTCATGGAATACGTGTTAATTTGTCAGGAGCAAAAGCTCCCCTGCATAGCCACTGCATAGAAGGCTATGTTTTTCATATCCAACTGTAGCAGAATCCTTTAATAATTATGTTTCTTAATTTAAAGAACGTATTGGAATAGAGTGGCTATTTTAAGGCTCTTAACCTTGTGTTTTAGACAATCTGATGTGCCAAATGCATTGACTAAATTCTCCTGAGGTAAAGTGCCAGCTTTGGAATAGATTTTCTGAGAAGGCAACTTTGAGTGTTGGCAGGATCCAGTGGATGACTGCCAGAGGGGGAGGGGTGGAAAAGCTTGCTCTGAACTTTGGTTGACTATTTTGTTAACTTATTGTGTCAGGGATGAATTCTTTCTGTATCTCTACATCTTGAGGGATAGGGGAGAGAGAGAAGAGAGGGATGGAGGGAGAAAGAAAGAATGAGGGAGAGGAGAAGAGGGTAAAAACAGAAGGGAGGGAGAGAGGGAAGGGAAAAAGGAGAGAGAGGGAGAGAGAGGGAAGGAAGAAGACAGAGAGAGAGAGAGAGAGAGAGAGAGAGAGAGAGAGAGAGAGAGAGAGAGAGAGAGA
>NC_034613.1:137185428-137203530 GCF_900095145.1 Mus pahari | reverse complement strand
TTTCTTTCTTTCTTTCTTTCTTTCTTTCTTTCTTTCTTTCTTTCTTTCTTTCTTCCTTCCTTCCTTCCTTCCTTCCTTCCTTCCTTCCTTCCTTTCTTCCTTCCTTTCTTCCTTCATTTCTTTCTTTCACCTTTGCTCTGAAAATGAAATGACTGAGTTTTTCCCAAAGTGATGTGTAAATGAACCTTTCCAGAGCCTAGATAACTAAATATTTATGTTGAAGAATGTGATAAACAAACACAGATTCCTTTTTCTTATTCCAGTTTGAGATGCTTTTGCACACCTGTAGTGTTGTTTTTCCTACCTGAAAAATCAGAGTTAACTCTGCCTGCTCCTCTTATCATTTATAGATACAACAGAATGAAGGATAGTGTTTGGAGGGATTCTGTAGAGATTTCTCAATTTTAAAGACATCACTTTCAGGACATGGAGCCTCAGTCAAAATTTAATATTTCTTTGCGTAAACACACACACACACACACACACACACACACACACACACACACACTTTGACTGCAGAATCATGTTAGCAAAATTGTACTGAAAGTTGAACTTGGGGAAAATTGTAGGATTTTAAAATCTTCAACAACCTTCTAGGAGTCTGAACAATATTGGAAGGCATAGAGAGACCAGGGGACCCTTCCAATACAGTGAGAGTTAACAACTGTGTGCCACTCATTGACACTGTCTTCCAATTGCCTTAAAATTCTTCCATACCCAGAAAGTGTTTGACAGTTGCTACTCTAAGGTTCCAAAAATAATGTAAGGCCTGCTCATGCATTCAAATAAATGGAAATTGGCTGATTTAGAGGAACTGATACACTCACATCAACTTCTTGTACGTAGGTGGAAAAACAATAGACTTTATTGACTTTTGAACATCACTATCTTAAAACATGGAAAGCTCCCCAAACACATTCCCTGATGCATAGTTTTTGGGTTTGTTAGTATCCAGAATTATATATTTGAGGAACTATAATTTTCAAAACTGTCTTTCAAGATATCCTCTTGTCACCTCTATGGTTCCAAATGTTAATGAATGGGGGAGATTATGTGTTCTAAGGAATATTTATAAAACGTTGGCTGTGTACTATTTTTTGTATAAAATAAATCAAGAGAAACAGAAACAACTAGATCCCAGCTTTGATCCATTAATTACATATATTGCTAGAAAAAGTAGCTGGTATACAGGAATGTAACATAGTGTTTAAAATAACCTTATCCTTGAGGGATACAATAGCCACAAAAGAAAGACAATAAATTAAACAATGTATATGTTTAATATACATGAAACAGTCATAGAAATAGATGGCATATTGAATATTATCAAAGATATAAGGAAAGTAATTTAATGTATGAAGAAGGAAAAAAAGAGCCAAGAAATATATCATCATAGCAATAAAATCTTTTGGACACAGCCAAAGATCGAATTATTTGGCTAAGAATTGGAATGGAAAAGAGGAAAGGCTATAGAAAATAAAATGTAAAATAAAAACCAAGTAATACATAAAATTCATGTGAGGAAATCTTCAAAAGGAAAAAGATGTACTTTTAGGCTTTTGTAAATAAAGTTTTATTGAAATGCAGTCACAACCATTACCATAAAGACTTTCATCCTACAATGGCTAAATGACTTGTTGTGATAGAGTTCATTTTTTCCACAAAGTCTAAATTATTTATTATCTTGCCCTGACTCCTGTTTTTTGGATGGCATGAGAGAGGAGAATCATAACGTTAACATGCAAGAAGAGAAGGAAGGAGAATCACATGGAATTCATTGGGTCTTAACAATTCTAAAAACCCTAGGTTCACTAAGGTCATCTTCCCTAAATACCAACAAATGTCAATCTCATCTCAAAGAAGCATGAAAGCCCCATCCAAATGTTCAATTGTTGTTTGTGAAACATTTGTGTTCTATTTGGTTGTATATTCAGGTATCTATCTGGTTCTACAATTACCTGAGCACTGAAGCATCTATTTGCTTGAGCATGGTTTTAGGATAATGCAGGTAGCATGGCCCTATGCAGAAAAACAGTATTATGGTTTGGACAAAATTTATTTCATATGTTGGGACCTGTAGAGTTTTGAAAGAGAATGGTCCCCACATGTCCATAGAGAGTGACATGATTAGGAGGTGTGGCTTTGGAATCGGTATGGTTTTATTGGAGGAGGTGTATGACTAAGGAATGGACTTTGAGGTGTTTGAAGTGCAAGCTTCCCTGCTGGCTGTTGATCTAGACTTGGAACTCTCTGCTCCTCTAGCATCATGTCTACCTTTACCCTACCATACTTCCTGCCATGATGATTATGGACTAAATCTCTGAAAATATAAAGTGTAAATGAAAGTGTTACATCTATAAAGCTGTAAAGAGACATCATGACCAAGGCAAACGTTATAAAAGAAAACATTTAATTGGGACTGGCTTACAATTTCAGAGGTTCAGTACAATATCATCTTGGCAGGACGCATGGCAGCCTACAGGCAGACATGGTGCTGAAGAAGGAGGTGAGAGTTGCTGTTTTGTCCTATTGACAATGTCCTTTGCCTTACAGAAGCTTTTCAATTTTATGAGGTCCCATTTGTCAATTCTTGATCTTACAGCACAAGCTTTTGGTGTTCTGTTCAGGAATTTTTCCCCTGTGCCCATATGTTCGAGGCTCTTCCCCCACTTTCTCTTCTATTTGTTTCAGTGTATCTGGTTTTATATGGAGGTCCTTGATCCACTTGGACTTGAGCTTTGTCCAGGGAGATAAGAATGGATAGATGTGTATTCTTCTACATGCTGAGTGCCAGTTGATCTAGCACCATTTGTTGGAAATGCTGTCTTTTTTCCACTGGATGGTTTTAGCTCCTTTGTCAAAGATCAAGTGACCATAGGTGTGTGGGTTCATTTCTGTGTCTTCAATTCTATTCTATTGATCTACCTGCCGGTCATGATACCAATACCAGGCAGTTTTTATCACTATTGCTCTATAATATAGATTGAGGTTAGGAATGGTGATTCTCCCAGAAGTTCTTTGATTGTTGAGAATAGCTTTTGCTATCCTGGGCTTTTTGTTATTCCAGATGAATTTGCAAATTGATCTTTCTAACTCTATGAAGAATTGAGTTGTAATTTTGATGGGGATTTCATTGAATCTGTAGATTGCTTTTGGCAAGATAGTTATTTTTACTATATTAATCCTGCCAATAAATGAGCATGGGAGATCTTTCCATCTTCTGAGATATTCTTTCAATTTTTTCTTCAAAGACTTGAAGTTCTTGTCATACAAATCTTTCACTTGCTTGGTTAGAGTTACACTAAGGTATTTTATATTATTTGTGACAATTGTGAAGGGTGTCATTTCCTTAATTTCTTTCTCAACCTCTTTATCCTTTCAGTTACTGAAGGTTACTGATTTGTTTGAGTTAATTTTATATCCAGCCACTTTGCTGAAGTTGTTTATCAGGTTTAGGAGTTCTCTGGCAACCAACAGATTAGGGAAAGATCTTTACCAATCCTACATCTGATAGAAGGCTAATATCCAATATATACAAAGAACTCAAGAAGTGAGATGCCAGAGAACCTAACAACTCTATTTAAAAATGGGATACAGAGCTAAACAAAGAATTCTCAACTGAGGAATACTGAATGGCTGAGAAGCACCTAAAGAAATGTTCAACATCCTTAGTCATCAGGGAAATGCAAATCAAAACAACCCTGAGATTAGACCTCACACCAGTCAGAATGACTAAGATCAGAAATTCAGGTGACAGCAGGTGCTGGCAAGGATGTGGAGAAAGAGGAACACTCCTCCATTGCTGGTGGGATTGCAAGGTGATACAACCACTCTGGAAATCAGTCTGGTGGTTTCTCAGAAAACTGGACATAGTACTGCCTGAGGAACCAGCTATATAACTCCTGGGCATATACCCAAAAGATGCTCCAACCTGTAATAAGGACACATTCTATACTATGTTCATAGCAGTCTTATTTATAATAGCTAGAAGCTGGAAAGAACCCAGATGCCCTTCAACAGAGTAATGGATACAGAAAATGTGGTACATTTACACAATGGAGTACTACTCAGCTATTAAAAACAATGACTTCATGAAATTCTTAGGCAAATAGATGTATCTGGAGGATATCATCCTGAGTGAGGTAACCCTGTCATAAAAGAACACACATGGTATGCACTCACTGATAAGTGGATATTAGCCCCAAAGCTTGTAATACCCAAAATATAATTCATAGACCACATGTAGCTCAAGGAGAAGGAAGACCAAAGTGTGGTTCTCAGGAGGGGGAACCAAATAAGCATGGGAAGAAATATTGAGACAAAGTATGGAGCAGAGACTGAAGGAAAGGCCATCCAAAGACTGCCTCACCTGGAGACCAAACCCAGACACTATTGAGGATGTCAAGAGGTGCTTGCTGACAGGAACCTGATATAGCTGTCTCCTGAGAGGCTCTACCAGAGCCTGACAAATAGAGACAGGCGCTTGCAGCCAACCATTGGACTGAGCCTGGGGTCCCCAATGGAGGAAATTAGAGAAAGGACTGAAGGAGCTGAATCGGTTTGCATCTTCATAGGAAGAACAATATGAACCAACAAGACCATCCAGAGCTCCCAGGGACTAAACCACCAATCAAAGAGTACACATGGAGGGACCCATGGCTCCAGCCCCATATGTAGCAGAGGTTGGCCTTGTTGGGCATCAGTGGGAGGGGAGGCCCTTGGTCCTGTGAAGGAAGGTTCGATGTCCCAGTGTAGGGAAATGCCAGGGCGTGGAGGTGGGAGTTTGTGGGTGGGTTGAGGAACACCCTCATAGAAACAGTGGGGTGGGATAGGGGTTTCAGAAGAGGTCTGGGAAAGGGGGATAACAATTGGAATGTAAATAAAGAAAATATCCATTTTTTTTGAAAGAAGTAGCTAAGAGTTCTACATCTTGATCTGAATGCAGTCAGGAGAAGGCTCTGTTCCACACTGGGTGGAGCCTGCGCATAGGAGGCGGTTTCAAAGCCCACCCTCTTAGTGAACACACTTTCTCCAACAAAGCCACACCTACTCCAATAAGGCCATACTTCCCAATAGTGCCTCTCTCTATGGTCAAGCATTGAAATATATGGATCTTTGGGGGCCAAACCTATTCAATCCACTACATTCTATTCCCTGGCCCCCATATGCTTGTAGCCATAACATAGTGCAAAATGCATTTAGTCCAACTTAAAAAAATCTCCATGGTCTATCTTAACAATGTTTAAAAGTCCAAAGTTCAAAGTCTCTTCTGAGATTCATGCAACCTCTTAACTGTAATCCCCTGTAAAACCGAAATGAAAAAGCAGATCACATACTTTCAATATACAGGATGTCACAGGATATACATCACCATTCCAGAAAGTAGGGAGGGGAGCAGAGTGAGGAAATACTGGACCAAAACCCAGCTGGGCAAACTCCAAACTCTGCATCTTTATTTCTGATGTCAAAATGTTTTTCATATCTTCAACTCCTTTCAGTTTTGCTGACTGCAACACACTTCTTTCTCTTGGGCTGGTTCCACTCCCTGTTAGGTGTTCCATGGCTATGACATCTCAAACATCTTGGGGTCTCCAAAGCAATCTAGCCTTCACTGTCACAGCTTCATACAGTGGCATCTCTGGGCCTCCATTTGGGGACACCCCTGCCACACACCTGGGCTCAGTGGCTTTCCTTAGCTGCAGAGAGAGATTCCATAGCCCCTTTCTTCTGTCCTTGACTCTAAAGTCAGAACCATGTGGCTGAAGCTGCCAAGTTCTGCTGCTTGCTGGGGCTGGAGCATGGACCCCTCATTCTATTACATCTTCACCAGCTTTCTGTTGTGGATGATTTCCTTCACTGCCTAAGCTTGGTTGTCCTGGAACTTGATCTGTAAATCAGGGCAGCTTCAAACTCAGAGATCTGCTTGCATCTGTTTTCTGAGTGCTTGAATTAAAGGCATGTATCACCTAAGCTACTCTTTAATTCCTTTTTCACAAGAAGGAAGCTTAGTTGGGTGGGATCTTGCCCTGAGGTCTCCACTCCATTTAGTCCATTTAACACCGGGTTTCCTTCAATCTGTCAATGTCCTTGAACAGAGGACTTAGCTCCATTTCACTTTCTGGTGTCCCCTTTCATCTTGAACTTAACATTTTTTTTCCTTGCTCGGAGTGCTCCGTTTTATTATAGAACTTCATAAAAGTAAACACTAATAACTGAAAATGTGGTACATTTACATAATGGAATATTAGCCATTTAAAAAATGAAATCATGAAATTTGCAAGCAAATGGGTGGATTGAGGAGAGAATTACCCTGAGTGAGGTATCCCAATCCCAGAAAGACAAAAATGGGATGTATTCAGTTTCTAGATATTAGCTGTTAGGCTTTTAATAAGCAAGCTATAATCCATATTACCACTGAGGTTATGTATAGAGTAAGGTACTAGATCAGTGGTCCTCAACCTCCCTAATGCTATGACACTTAAATATAGTTTCTCACGTTGTGGTAACCCCCAACCATAAAATTATTTTGTTGCTACATCATAACTATAATTTTGCTACTGTTAATCATAATGTAAACATCTGATACCCAGGATAACCCAAAGGGGTCATGACCTACAGGTTGAGAACCACTGGACTAGGGGGAAGGATTGTATCTACTTAGGATTGGTACATAGAATAGATAGTTATGAATGCACAGGGAGAGGTGAACTGGAATGATAGGATTGAATTGGGAGGGTGTCTTCAATATGGGTTTATTGCTGTGAAGAGACACCATTACCAAGACAACTTTTTATAAAAGAAAACATTTAATTGGGGCTGGCTTACAGTTTCAGAGGTTCAGTCCATGATCATCATGGTATGACACATGGCAGTGTGCAGAAAAACATAGTGCTGGAGGAGCTGAGAGTTCTACATCTTGATCTAAACACAGCCAGGAGGAGACTGGATTTGTTTCACACTGGGCATAGTTTGAGCATTTGAGACCTCAGAGCCTACCCCTACAGTGGCACACTTCCTCCAACAAGGCCACACCTCCTAATATTGCTATTCCTTATGGCCAAGCATTCAAACATATGAATCTACGGAGGGCATAAATAGTCAAACCATCAGAGGTGTATGGGAGAGAATAAATAAGGGGAGGGAACAGATCAAACTAAGGGTCATTTGAGGGATCATGTGGAATGCTAATCTAATAGATTTTTTAAATTAGATGCACACACTAAGACAGTCTAAATTGTCAAATAA
The DNA here is from genome assembly GCF_900095145.1 of Mus pahari. Classification (NCBI taxonomy): domain Eukaryota; kingdom Metazoa; phylum Chordata; class Mammalia; order Rodentia; family Muridae; genus Mus; species Mus pahari. The sequence continues at coordinate 137,196,285 of NC_034613.1, read as the reverse complement.
TGGGGATACAGAGCTCTAAGTAGACATCTCTGGTTGCCGAATAGAGTCTTCAGTTTTGGGAATAGGCTACATATAATCAAGTTGTTGGCCAAAGGGGTTCCAAAGGAACCTCCAACCAACCCAGTATATTGCAGATGCTATTGGTTGCTCTCCACAAACTGATGGTAAGTCCCTATTGTTGAAGACAACACCTGAATAACTTATTGAACACAAGAGTCAAGCTGGTGCCTCCCTAGAACCTTCATTCCTCCTAACTATTGTTCATGCTCTTGGAAGGTACTCGGCATACTTTAGAAGGAGAAATGTAAACAGTAATTCAGCTCCAAACCCTTTGATCTACAATTGTGAACTGGATGCAAGATGAGTTAGTGCAACAATGGTCACGAAGCTTGGGAAGTAACCATCACTATCTGATTGGGTTTAAGGCCCACTCTATGCAATGGAACCCTTCCTCAACACTGCTGGGGTGGCCAAGAACCTGAGATTAGATATATCAGAGACCTAAGGAAAAACAAAGTACTATTGTTCTGATAAAGGGATATAGAAATAAAATGACTCCTAAGGATGTTCTTACTATGCTCAGAGATCAGTGTCTTGTTCAGCTGTCGTCTGAGAAGCTTCTTCCAACAGTAATTCTTTTTAAAGACTTACTTATATTTTATGTGCATTTGTGCTTTAACTGCACATATGTCTGTGAACATGCCAGATCTCCTGGGATTGGAGATATAGACAGCTATGAGCTGGTAAGGTGGGTGCTGAGAATTGAACCTGGGTCCTCTGGAAGAAGTAGCAAGTGCTCTTAACTGCTGAGTCATCATTCCAGCCCTGAAAAAAAATCTATTTTCAATAATAGAAAAGAAGGACAAATTTGATAATGTCATACATGTATATAGTTGATTTTGGTCATTCTTTTTTTTTTCTGTTTTCATTTGTGTGTTAATTTTTTTGGTCATAGTAATTCTTTATTTTTCTTTTTTCAATTTTTATTGGGTATTTACTTCATTTACATTTCAAATGCTATTCCCAAAGTCCCCTATACCCTCCACCCCCTGCTCCCCTACCCACCCACTCCCCCTTCTTGGCCCTGGTGTTCCCCTGTGTTGGGTCATATAAAGTTTGCAAGACCAAGGGGCCTCTCTTCCCAATGATGACTGACTAGACCATCTTCTGCTACATATGCAGCTAAAGACACGGACTCTGGGGGTGCTTGTTAGTTCATATTGTTGTTCCACCTATAGTGTTGCAGACCTCTTCAGTTCCTTGGGTANTTTCTCTAGCTCCTCTATTGGGGGCCCTGTGTTTATGAGCATCCACTTCTGTGTTTGCCAGGCACTGGCATAGCCTCACAAGAGACAGCTATATCAGGGTCCTTTCAGCAAAATCTTGCTGGTGTATGCAATAGTGTCTGCGTTTGGTGGCTGATTATGTGATGGACCCCTGGGTGGGGCAGCTTTTGGCTGGTCCATCCTTTCGTCTCAGCTCCAAACTTTGTCTCTGTAACCCCTTCCATGGGAGTTTTGTTCCCAATTCTAAGAAGGGGCGAAGTGTCCACATTTTGGTCTTTGTTCTTCTTGAGTTTCATGTGTTTTACAAATTGTATCTTGGGTATTCTAGGTTTCTGGGCTAATATCCACTTAATAGTGAGTGCATATCATGGGAGTTCTTTTGTGATTGGGTTACCTCACTCAGGATGATACCCTGCAGATCCATCCATTTGCCGAGGAATTTCATAAATTCATTGTTTTTAATAGCTGAGTAGTATTCCGTTGTGTAAATGTACCACATTTTCTGTATCCATTCCTCTGTTGAGGGACATCTCAGTTCTTTCCAGCTTCTGGCTATTATAAATAAGGCTGCTATGAACATAGTGGAGCATGTGTCCTTATTACCAGTTGGAAGATCTTCTGGGTATATGCCCAGAAGAGGTATTGCTGGATCCTCCTCTAGTACTATGTCCACTTTTCCGAGGAACCGCCAGACTGATTTCCAGAGTGGTTGTACAAGCTTGCAATCCCACCAACAATGGAGGAGTGTTCCTCTTTCTCCACATCCTCGCCAGCATCTGCTGTCACCTGAATTTTTGATCTTAGCCATTCTAACTGGTGTGAGGTGGAATCTCAAGGTTGTTTTGATTTGCATTTGATTTTGGTCATTCTTTACCCCTCACTCCAACTCCATTTTCCTGTAAAGTTTTCTTCCCTTTCCCACGGAAACTCTTCTTCTCAATAAATGTACTTCCTACTTTGATGATTTTTTTGGTGACCCACTGAGTTAAGTTAGGGTTGCATACTTGATTATGGGTGGGTGGTTATTTCCTGGAGCATGAGAAACTTATCGTTGATTAAACTACTAAAAAAATTGACACTGTACCTCAACAACCATTAACTACCCAGAGTAGCCCAGAGCTGGGGCGGTCTGGAGGTCTTCTGAGCCCTTCTGCACACATGATGTGTTATTGATGAGCCCACTCTCATGGAAGTAAATCCCAATATAGTAAGTTCATGAATGCAATTCTCATGTCATGTCAGGAATACAATATGTTTCATATTCTTTCCTATCTTACAGTTTTTACATTCCTTTCACCCCGTCCTCTGAGAAGTTCCCTTATCTCTGCAGTGGATGATATAGATATCTCATTTAGGACAGAGCTCTAACCAATAACTTTTTCTCAGCACTTAGACCAATTGTGAGTCTTCATTAATTGGCATTGCAAAAACCAGCTCCTTTGATAAAAATCTGAAAATAGCACTAATCTATGTTTATAGACATAAGCATTTAGAACAGTGGTTCTCAACCTCCCTAATGTTGTGACCCATTAATGCAGTTCCTCATTTGGTAATCCCCAACCATAAAATTATTTGTGTTGCTCTTTCATACCTATAATTTTGTTACTGTTATGAATCATAATATAAATATCTGATGTGAAATAGTTGCTTAACCCCTAAGGAGGTCATGACTCACAGGTTGAGAACCACTGATTTAGAAGTATGTTTGACATGTTCATTTAGTAACAAACACACAAACACAAACAATAAAATGTAATCAGTTGCCTTTTAGGGCCTATGACCTCCCAAACTACAGGCTCTTGATCAGGTTTATATGATCAGGCATGAGTCTCCTCCTGTGATTATTAGGTTAGTAGTCTTGCCTTTAGGGTATCAGTGGGCCTCTTACTAGGCAGTTTGTTACTGTAGCTTGTGGAGTCAACCACTGGGCAAGATGAAGACATTATCTCCCAGCAGCGTACACTATGAAAGTCAGCCAGCAGGGAGAAAACTTTCAGCTCAATCCAAACTTGACTTTTTTTTTGTCCTGCAACCCAAGTGTGTGCTAGTTTCAACAATAGGAGAGGTGTATCATTGGGGTTAGGCTCCGAGGCTTCAAAAGCCTATCCATGATTGGTGTCCTCTCCACTTCCTGCTTGAGGTTTTATGATGTGAGCTATCAGCTGTGAATGCTGGCATGCCTTCACTCTACCATTGTGGGCTCTAACCATACGAAAGCATAAGCCCCATTAAAAGCCTTCTTTTACAAATTGCCTTGGTCATGGTGTTTTATCACAGAAATAGAAAAGTAATGCAAGGACAACTTCAGTAAATCTTGTTCTCATCTCACTATGAAAAGTCAGAGAAAAGTAAGTTAAAATAAAGACTAAACAAAAATCAATTAAAACTTGATTAGAAATAAATAAAATATAAGAGGACAGAAAAGTTGAAAACAAAGGAAGAACAGATATATGAATCAGCAGAATCTGAGGGAGCACTCCTTTTTGTTTTGGCTGTTTTGAGAAAGTTACTCATGTAACTCAAGATAGCCTGCAATTCACTGTGTTAACTGAGATTAATGACCTTGAATTTCTGGCTCTTTCTTTTGCCTCCTGAGTATTGGGATTATAGAAGCATATCAACATGCCAGCTAGGGAAGGAATCTTAATACTTGAGAACATTGAATTAAATCCAAAAGTCTTGTAAGAGCTAAAGCTATCTCTGTGTATAAGCAAAAACTACAATGGAATAAGAATCATTACTATATATATATATATATATATATATATATATATATATAGTTTTATAGCATATAGAGCATCTACTTACATAATCACAGAAAGAAAATGAATTATTCAATACAAATTTAATCAATAAATCAGTGTCATTATTCTAAAATTTATCTTAGAATTGTTTACCAATAATTTATCTGGGTACTTTAACATATGCCTTTCTAAAAGTGATTGATCTAGTAATCAAAAACAAATATGGGAACACTGAATATATGAACAGTATTCAGCTATTAGATTTTTATGAAGTTCATAACATTCCTTTGGGGTCATATTTTCTAAAAGTTGACATGTGATTGACCACAAAGGAAGCCTCAATAAATTCCACAGTATCAATATTGAATTCCTTTGCTCTTTTACTCTGGTGTAATAAAATTAGAAGATAAATAAAAAGAATTTTCAAAAATTCCCTTGAGACATAAAATTGAATTTTAATGCTGAAAACTTTGGCTACTAAGCTCAGCATTCAGTGAAATTCAAGGAGATTATAATGAAAATGCTACCTGTCAAATTTTGTGGGACACAGAGATACTGTCCTCACTTAAAAGATATTTTATAGCTGTTAATTCATTTATCAAGAAATAAGAAATACAGAAATGAATTGAGCTACACTTTCAAGAAGAGGATTTAAAATGCAGATAAAATATAGTAACTTATTGAAAAGCAATGACTATCCAGTTAAGTGTAAAAATCTAGATTAGTAGAATATTTTCTGGAATTATTTTTAAATACAAAAATTCAATTAAGAAGTTGGATCTGGGTGAGGTGGTACATGCCCGTAGTCCTAGCACTAGGGAGGCAGAGGCATGAAGGTACTGAGTTTTAGGCCAGCCTGGGCTACATAGAGATATCATATTTTTAAAAATCAAACATTGCTTTACATGCTGCTAACATTAGCTATCCTCTCCCCATTTCTCCTGCTCTAGTCCCTTGTGTCTATCTATATTCCTACTATTTCATACCAATTTTAGATTCCAAATATAAGTGAGGTCATGCAATATTTGTCCTTCTGTGCATGGGCCATTTTACTTAGCATGTCTTCCAGGTTCACTTGCAATATTGAAAGCAAGGCAAAGCCTCTGTCATGCAGGGTGAATGAGTTCTGTGCATGCCATGTATAGCATGGTTACTATGGACTATAAAACTGTTGGCATACTTGAAATTTACTAAGAGAGGAGATCTTAAGTGTTCTCCAATAAAAAAATGTAACTAGGTGATGTGATGAATAGGTTAGTTAGTTTCATTGGAGAATCATTTCATGTGATGCAGGTATAACAAAATGCTACCTGAAACATATACAACATCTATTTGTCCCTCTTACTTCAGTGAAAAACAGTTAATTAAAATGAACAAGAACCACCAAAATTTACAAGAATTCAAAGCTCCTTTTCCTTTCTATGAACCAAACATTGAAGGAATAATTAGTTTATATTTTAGATATGTGCTTTACAAGATGGAAAATCTGCTTGTTAAGTGTTATGATACTAACAATTTATGGTTTCTAAAGTGACATGAACAACATGTGAAGAGAAAAATCATTCTCAGGTGTATATTGCACTTATGAAGGCAGAGGACAAAATTCTATTGGAGGAAAAGAGTATTCTCTCAGCTGATCCAGAAGGTGCATTTAATAACTAAAAATCTGTTTTAATAGTGTAAATAGCCACAATGTAGTGATGAAATGTTTTCCTTTTTTATTGTGGGAAAGATTTTATACTAAATATCTGCTATGAACATTGGAGTTGATTGTGAAATCTTGGAGAAATTTTGAAGACCAACGATGCCTCTCTTATCACTACTAGGGAACACAGCACTGGGACTCCCAGATGAAGTTATAGAAAACTAAAAGAAAATACGATTGTAAAAAATTGGAGTGCAAGTTATGAGGCCATCATTATACATAGTATAACTATCTAGCTGGAAAAATCAATATCATCAAGAAATGAGATCACCAAACACAAGATCAAGTCATGAAATCAATAGTATTCATTTCTCTCCAGTAGCAACAGCGCCTACAGGGTAGTTTTTTTTAACACGATACAATATAATAGCAGGACCAAAGCTAAAATTTAAAATAAAATCAAGAAAGCACAGCAAATCAACTAACCAAAGAAACCTCCATAAAGCTGGGATTGGTTAAATAACAAATAGCTTATGAGCCCAAGTCAGCTAACTACCTTCGTTTGTAAACAAAAGTATTAGAGATTCACCCATTATAGATTATCTATGCTTGGTTTTATGCAGCAATAGTCAGAACTTGGTGGTTTCAGCTATAACTCTATGGCCCACAAAGCCTGAACTATCGGTGCCTAGTCCTTTATAGGAAATATAAGAAATATAAAGAAATATAGAAAATAAAAATATAAATGATTCTGTGCTCTAAAGTACATCATAATTAGTATACCCCCAACAGTACCACAACATCTTTGTAGACAAAAATTAAAACTTCATTAAAAGTGTTAGTATTCTGTCTAAACTCCACCCCACAGTTACCTGAGAACAGCCAGGTAAGCCTGGCCCACTATATAAGGGCTGTTACCCCCTCCTCCCTCTCTTGCCTCTCTTTCTTGCCTCTTGCTCCCCTCTCACTCCTCTCTTCCTCTCTTGGGCTTTTCCCTTTCCCCCTCCCTTCCCCCTCTCTGCACATGGTCATGGCTGGCTTCTATTTACTCTCTCCCTCTCTCTGCCTTTCTCTGCCTCAACTATACTCTTACAACTCCTCATGCCCTGAATAAACTTCATTCTATAATATACTGTCCTGTGGCTGGTCCCTCAACAGGAAGAGGATGTCTCAGCCTGGGCCTTCTGAGTCATCCCCTTCCCCCACACCTCATCCCCCCAATAGAACATACCTTATACCTCTTTTTCTTTTTATAAACACATCAAAAAGACAGAAATGTAGGTCTAGAATACATGAAGAAATATTTCTTCCTTTTAGAACCTTGTTTACGTGTTGCCTATAGGTGCTTCGCAAACAATGAAAGACTTGAATATGCTTAACAGATATGGTATCACTTTTATATGATGGAAATTATTGTTCATATCCATTGATTAGAATACTGAATCAAAATATCAAGTCTATCTGGATGTTTTAAAGATGTTTGGTAACTGTCTTAGTTTGGATTTTATTGCTTTGAAGAGACACCATGGCCACAGTAATTCATTTGTTTATTTAATTTATATGCGTATACTGTAGCTATCAGAGTACACACATCAGAAGTGGGCATCAGATCCCATTACAGATGGTTGTGAGACACACGTGGTTGCTGGGAATTGAACTCAAGATTTCTGGAAAAGCAGTCAGTGCTCTTAACTGCTAAGCCAACATTCCAGCTCTCCCCCCATCCCCTGCAGACATTTTTACAAAAGCAAACATAATTGAGGCTGGCTTACAGTTTCAGAGGTTTAGTTCATTATCATCGTGGTGGGAAGCATGGCAGTATGCAGGCAGACATGGTGCTGGAGAAGGAGCTGAGAGTTCTACATCCAGATCCAAGGGCAGCAGGAAACTGTCACACTGGGTATAGCTTGAGCATAGGAGAGCTCAAAGCCCATCCCCACAGTGACACACTTACTCCAACAAGGCCACACCTCCTAGAAGTGCCCCTCCCTATGGGCCAAGCATGCAAACATATGAGGCTTTAGGGGCCACACTTATTTAAATCACCGCAGTAACTTTATACTTTAAAATTAATGTGGAGCTGGGTAAGGTCTCATGTTCCTATAATTTCATCTACTTGGGAGGTTAGAGTGGGAGGATTGCTTTGGACTCAGCCTGAGTAACATAATTAGACTCCAGGCAGGGAAGCAAACCACAAAGAGGTGAGAAGGAAAACTCGGTTTATAAAGACTGACTTTGTCAACCTGGACCAGACTTTGGGTGTCTGACGACAGGAGGTACATTGTTACAGTATTTAAAACATAGTACAGTTTGAAAAAAAAAAGTTTCCAGGCAACAAGCTTTCCAATTCCAGGTGCACAATAAAGCTTAAGGAGTGACTGCCTAGAAACAAACTCCTTTGTAAAGTGCATGTGATCATGAGGGCATGTTCTTAGCTAAAGGGCTTAGAATCTAGCGTGGTTTCTGACTGAGATAGCATAGAGGTCAGCAGGCCATAAAGTACCTGAGACATCCCCACCTAAGGATGGGTTCTTTTAAACAAGAGCTAAAGATAATGGTCTAGAGAGTCAGGGATAAACATTTCTGGGTGAGGTCTGCCTCTATAGTGCATGGTAGAATAGGTCTGACTCCACAGATAGCAAAGGAAGTCACCAGGTCACTAACAATATCCACTCCTACCCTTCTGGGCAGAAAGCAGGTAATTCCTCCTTTGGAGAGAGGCCTTTGTATGTTTAACATTCCTGGTTTCCTAGAGTTCTGTGGGTACAAAGGTCCTTGTGCCCATAATAGAGTCTGTCTGCTTAAGATGTCTTCAACAGATATTGTCTCTCTAAAAAATACATACAATTAAAACCAAATTACTATGGAAGAATAAAATTCTGAGAAGAAAGAATAAAGAAGATGTCATGTTCAGATAAAATCTGAGTGAGAAAAATATGCATAAACAACTAGTTGAAGACAAGAATTTAAAGATAAATCTTGTGTGTACCGGAATTTTTATGCTGAAAGTGTCACCAGAAATGTATGGGAAGGAGAGACTAGTTAATAAATGATGTTGGAAATACTAATTTACTATGTAAAGAAAAATGAAGCCCAAACCCTTCTTAATACCATTTTCAAAAGTGGACACCAGATGAAGAAGCATTAAGCAAGTCAGGTAAAAAAGATAAAGCTGTGGGTTAATAGAAGATAATGGCAGGAATTTCTTTGTGACTGAAGAGGATGAAACAAGTTCAGGAAATCTAGAAAGCCCAAACAATCAATTATAGTCAGTGAAGAACATATGAGCAAAGTAAATAGTCAGATGGTAGAATGGGGAGAAAAAAATAGCACTCCTGAAAATCAGTAAGAAAATGGATGTCCTGGTACACACAGAGTCAAGATGAAACGAAGAAAGAAATTGCACAAGAAGAAAGCATAAGATACATACCAATAGTTATTAGTAGTTAGAGATAGCATGTTTCCCTTGTCATGTATGCAAACTAAGAAGTAAGCATTATCAAGTCTATAGGGGATTAGGAACTGTTAGGTATTTCTGGAGAAAGTATGAAGTGGAGAAAGTATTTTGAGGCCATTTTAATGAATGATATGGCAGTTTTAAGCCAAATTAACCATCTGTACACAAGGTGAGCTAAATTATGGCATGGTAGCCCAGAGACATTTTCAGAGAGGTCTAGAAGGAGGTTATGATCAAAGGATCTCATTACAGCATTATTTGTAGTAATTGAAGTAAGGGAGTCCATATTTGAAGAATCAGATTATAGTAAGTAACAGGTGCAACTACAGAATCCTCTGTAGTTATGCTCAATATCTGTCAAGTTGCTCTCAGCCACTCAGATATCTGGAAAAATAAAATCAGTGGAAATTTTAAGGGGGATGTGTGAATGGACATGGGAAGTGAGGCTAAAGCAATAAAGAAAACACTGTAAGGACCAAGTCTTTTTCATGAGCTAATGACAGTACTCTGAACAGAAGAATAAAATTAACTCAGTCATCATCTTCAGGGTCCTTAGCTGAATGCCCATGGTCAGTTTCTTTCAGTCCCATTGTTTCTGGATTTGTGGCTAGGCTGAGGTTCTCCTGGGGAAAATCTTGCAAGATCTTTGTGTTTGCTACTCCTGTAAGGATTAGGGTTTCCTGGGATACTCATCTTTCTTTTGGGTACTACTGTCAGTGTGATCTAATTGAATTTATAGCTAGCAGATATTTCTTTCTTTTTAGGTCTTTGGCTGACAATCATCTCAAACTCTGCATGTACTGTGAAATGGTTATTTTGATATTTTGTGTTTAATGAATTTTATAAGAAACAGGTAAATCTGTATTCATTTAATTATCTTGAATCAGAAGTCTGAGAGATTTATTATTTACTTTGTAAATTCTAGGCTTCAACATTCCTGTTCTAAATTTCAAACTTGTTGAAATAGTTTTCTTAAATATTTTAAGCTTGGCTTCTGAAAAATTGCTTTAAGCTCAGAAGTTTAACAAATTTAGCCAAATCTTCTATTTCTGAGTTTTTAGTATGTCCTCATATTTAACATCCTGGTTACAAATTTGAGATAGCTATCTTTGAATTGCTGTAGTTCTTGAAGGGAAGTTAAATTCAGAAGTCAATAAAGAAAAGAAATTAAAAATAATTGAATGTAGTGATATACATATGCATTGTCTTATTTAGGGTTTCCATTGCTGTGAAGAGACACCATGATCAAGGCAACTCTTATAAAGGGAAACATTAATGTGGGCCTACCTTACAGTTTCACAAGTTAACTCCGTTATCATTATGGCAGTGGCAGTGTGCAATGTGCAGGCAGACATTGTGCTGGAGAAGGAGCTGAGAGTTCTTTCTTTTCTTTTCTTTTTTTCAACTTTTTATTAGATATTTTCTTCATTTACATTTCAAATGCTATCCCGAAAGTCCCCTATACGCCCCCCTGCCCTGTTCCCCTACCTGCTCCCCTGCTCCACATCTACTTCTTGGCCCTGGCATCCCCCTGTACTGGGGCATATAAATTATTTGCAGATGATATGATAGTATATATAAGTGACCCTAAAAATTTCACCAGAGAACTCCTAAACCTGATAAACAGATTCAGTGCAGTAGCTGGATATAAAATTAACTCAAACAAATCAGTGGCCTTCCTCTACACAAAGGATAAACAAACTGAGAAAGAAATTAGGGAAACAA
>NC_034613.1:137164290-137184109 GCF_900095145.1 Mus pahari | reverse complement strand
ATGGATGTATCTGGAGGATATCATCCTGAGTGAGATATCCCAATCACAAAAAAACTCCCATGATGTGCACTCACTGATAAGTGGATATTAGCCCAGAAACTTAGAATACCCAAGATACAATTTGCAAAACATGAAAATCAAGAAGGAAGTCCAACGAGTGGATACTTCATTCCTCCTTGGAATAGGGAACAAAATACCCACAGGAGGAGTTACAGAGACAAAGTTTGGAGCTGAGATGAAAGGATGAACCATCCAGAGACTGCCCCACCTGGGGATCTATCCCATAATCAGCCACCAAATGCAGACACTATTGCATATACCAGCAAGATTTTGAGGAAAGGACCCTGATATAGCTGTCTCTTGTGAGGCTATGCCAGTGCCTGGCAAATACAGAAGTGAATGCTCACAATCAGCTATTGGATGCAACACAGGGCCCCAATGGAGGAGCTAGAGAAATTACCCAAAGAGCTGAAGGGGTCTGCAACCCTATAGATGGAGCCACAATATGAACAAACCAGTACTCCCCAGAGCTTGTGTCTCTAGCTGTATATGTAGCAGAAGATGGCCTAGTTGGTCATCATTAGGAGGAGCTGAGTGTTCTACATCTTGATCTGAAGACAACTAGGGGGAGGCCACACTGGTTGGAGCTTGAGCATAGGAGGAGGCCTTAAAGCTCATCTCCATAGTGATACATTTCCTCCAACAAGGCCAGACCTCTAAATAGTGCCACTCTCTAAGGGGCAAGTATTCAAACACGTGTGGGTTATGGGGCCTATTCCTATTCAAACCACCACGTGCATTGAATGGTAATAGTGACACACTTTATACGTCTAAAACTTTCAATTAGTTTTCTGAATTTTATTTTAATATTTCTGATGCTGTTCTTATAAATGTAGTTTTAAAAATTACCTTGTTAATAAAAATATTGTATTTTTTAAAAGTTTACAGCTCTATTAATTTGCAGGATAAATAAACTTATAAGTGATCACAAACTTGGTCAAGAAATCAAAATGTTACCAATATCTCTGAGAGAAGTTTCTATTCCCTTACTCATCCGTTTGCCCAGAACCTTAATTTTATGTCATTTTGACTATGAGCTTGGCATAATTGCTGGGTCTCTTTTCTTTAATGGTCTGAGATCATTATTTTTTTTCTTTTAGAATCCATTTTGAATAGCTTTTCAGACTCTTAAAAAAGATTTATTCATGTATTTTACACATATTAGTGTTTTTCTGAATGTTCATCTGCACACTAGAAAAGGTCACCAGATCCCATGGGTCTACAGTTATAGATAGTTTTAAGTTGCCATGTAGGTGCTGGGAATTGAACTCATGACTTCTGCAAGTACAGCCATCTCTTTCATCTTCTGAATCTTAGTTCTGCAAATTCTTAATGCCTTGGTAATTTGGTGTTCATTCAAGTTAAGGTGGCTTTACTTATTGCTTCCACTGGATTTTCTTAATTGACTGTAGCAGGATTATTGGTCTGAAGCAACTTCATGATCTGTTGTCCCCAAAGGAAAAAAATGTAAAAGCAAAAATGATCATGGTACATTCCTTCCTGATCAACCTAATTTCTCTGCACCCTTCACTTGATTTTTCATTTTCCTATCAAGCACATACATAATTTCATATTTCCATGGTTTTTCCTGTATTTTGTTAACTGCTTGGAGTCTTTTTTGTACCTTCTCAGTCTCAAACATTATGTCTCTTCTTCATGTTTTATTTAATCTTTCCATAGACTCTTCTTTAAGGTTTGGCCTCTATGTCTCAGTCACGATATCCCGAGAGACTCAAACACAGTCTTATAATGTATTTGTTCATTTGTCTGCTTTCTTTACTAGGATACAAACTTCAGTGTGGCTCAGACCCTGTGTCCCTCATCTTATGGTTACAGGAGGCTGATGCAGTATTTATCATCAAGAAGTATAGAGTGAGTCCTCTTGAACTGAAGCAGGTTCATCTACAAAACATGTACGACTACAAGTCAACTTCATTTTGCAATTACTTTCCAGCTTGTCTTTTTCAGGCATTGCTGAAAGCTTTACCTAGGAGTGAACACTTAAAACATTTCTGGATTACTCCTTCTCTGATCAGCTTATGCTTAGTTGCTTATTGCTTAGTCACTGTTTCTTACTGTCTGTTGTGTCCGATGATATCACAGATTAGTCAAGCACTAACTCTATTTGCCTCGAAGCCACTATATGAATTGTTCAAAGTTAAAACTTTTCAGGTATAGACCCCTTAGCTCTATTTCTGGTTTAAGCCATTTGTTCATATTAGATCTCCATAGTTCTTCACAAATATTTTTAGCGCATTCTGGATGTCAGCAGGAAATGGACATCTTCTAGCTTGAGTGTTACCTGAGAAAGGCTCTCCTGCTGTGTCCATGCCATTTTCTCTGTGCTTGTCCTTGGAATCTTGTTATTAAATAAGTGTTCTCTTCAACTCTCCAGCCTGCCACAGCCATAGAGACTGCCATTACATTGTTTCACAGCACATGAGTGACATTGTTCTTGCAAACTTGAACTTCCATCAAGGTATCAATGAATGTTAAAGTTAGAATGTAGTCCAATATACTACTTACTAATTTATTTACATTCTTCCATACTTTACATGTGGTATGAGGAAGGGTGGGAAGTATAAATCAATAACCAAAATGCAAAACACAAAAGAAGTTTCAAAATAACAAAGGTAACAATTTTAGCAAGAATTCCTTGTTATGAGTAGTTGCACACTCACATATTAAATTTAGCCCTATGCATACTTGGGGATAGGCCAAAAAGGAAAAGGAACCTGGTAGGTTTTATAATTTATACTTTCTCTACTCTGAGCCACTTCATTTTCTCCTGAGAAACTAATAATAACTTTCTGGATAGAATTGAGAGAAATTTATCACTAGGGTTCCTTATGAGACGAGGGTTTAATAATGCTTGAAAATTGCTTACACATTTTCTTTTTAAAAGTCAAGATTTTAAAATTTAGTTTTTCCATGGCTTTCAGTGAAAACCAGTGTTTAGTGTTCAAATATTGTTCTATACGGTGTTCTAAAGAGAGGCAAGTACACTAAATATGCTGGTTTCTGAATATTTTTCCTTTAGCCAAAGATAGTATGTGAAGAATTTTGCCAAAGCCCTGTTAATATCTCAGCCCATCAGGTTTTTTTTTTTATCAGGATGAAATCATTTGTTTGCTTTTGGTAAACATGTTACAAATCAGCAGTATTGCAAAAAGTGCTAGAAGTATTCACATAGGGGAGAAAAGAAATGAACTAACTTTATACAATGTCATAATAAATTCATCTCTTTCTTTTGCAATAAAAATAAATAATGTCAGATAAAGCTTGGATTGTGATTGTGATTTCCATAGGATTTAAATGATCTTTGATAACAACTACCATCACAAACAATATATATTTCATATACCAAATTTAGATCTGTGCTTCCTAGTTGTTAAGGTAAAAGAAAAAGAATCCAAATAGACTTTCTGACACACACTCTGTAATCTGAGCCTCTTCACTTTCTCCCAAGTACCTAACTTAATGTTTTGGGTAGATGTCAGGTAGATGACCCTGTGATGGATGCTCATTACATGGAAATGAATACATCATCAAGAGTCTGTAGTTCTGTTTGAATACAGGAATAGATATGGATACTAAAGAGATGTAGAATAAAGAAATTATTGCCATTGTAGCAAGCTACTACAACATTGGTTTCAAGCAACACAAATGGATTAACTTATTGCTCTGCATCTCAGAAACCCAAAGTATGTCTCTGTGCTCTAATTCCAAGATGTTGGTAGGTTTGTGCTCCTTATGGAGGCTTGAGGAGAGAGTCTGTTTGCTTAGTCTGCTTTCTGGAACTTTCTACTTCCCTTAATTCGTGGCTTTCCTCTCAGCCCTGTGCTGCTCAAACCTCTCTTCTGTGACTCCATTGCCTTTGACTCTGGTTTACCTTTTAGGAAAGATCTTTGTAATTATAATGGGATCATATGGATAGCCCTTAATTAGTCACATGTGTACAAAGTTGATTTTAAGATTAAAATAACACTGCTGCAAATTCTAGGGGCTAAGATGTGGATATATGTAGGAAGGAAATTATTCTGCCTGTATGACATATATATCATAATAAACATGATTTTTGTAAAGCATGGTTGAATTGTTTAAATTCTTACTTTACATTTTTTCATTTCTAAAATTGTACAATGATACTGTGCTCATAGGATATTTATAAAGATTAAATAAGGTATATGTAAAAGCTGGTATCAATATATTTGAGATATTGTAGATTCACAGTAAATGTTAGTCAAATTGGAATTCAAATGTAAAACATATGACCTGCATATTGCAGAAAGTTCACATTTTGCCTATTAGAGTCCACACACAGAAAAAAAGTTCCTATTCTTCTTTTAGGTTGGTGCATATTTTCATGAGAAAATAGAAATTGTGGCTCTAGGTAACACTAGCTTTGTATCCTTTATTTGAGAACTATTCATATGGTGAAATATCACATGCTTTGGCATTATCTTCCACAAAACATAAGGGTAAAAACTTAAAAATAGAAAAATAGAAACTCTCAACAATAATTCCGGTAGAAATGACTTGTAACAATTTAGCACCTTCTTTTTATTTCTGGAACACTTCTGTGTGAAGAGCTGAAATTACTTAGGGCATGTTAGCTAATTCTCATAGTACCAGATGTATGTGGTTCATGGAGGGGGTAGGGAGCAGCAAAGAAGGAAAAGGGGGAAATGGGGCAGGTGTGACAAGCCAGAGTTTGTGTTTGGAAGCAGCTCTTGGCAAAGGTGAAAATATTTTTAGGTAACCTTCCCTCTTTCCTGTGAAAGTCTGTAATACTTTCAAATTTGCTCTATTCTTACAACCCAGAAATAGACTGCACTTTGATTATTATGGGCTGGAAAGTGAAAGCCAAACACTGGGCTTCTAAAACTTTTATTTTGTGATTCTGTATGAGACTCAATGGCATAGTGGCATTTTCATGTGTCTTGCCATTGGTTTCTAGGGCTCTCCCTCCTCTACACTCTAATATCTTTATTTGGAATTTCATTTGGCCCACCATAGTCTGGCAAACACCCAGAGTTCTGCTTGTTCTGCTGGTTCTGTTTTGCTATTCTTTTTCACGTGATCTTAGCAGATTTCAAGGCCTCTCCAAGAAGCCTGCACTGGTGGAAGATTTGGGAAAAAAAAAAAAAGGAGACCTATTTTGCCACTCTAGCTGTATGAAAATGGCTTACTTACAAAATCATTCACTTAACAAATACATGTTGAGCATCACACCAATATGTTGCTAGTGCTGCACAAAAGATCTAACACAAACAACAGATATAGTCTATTGAAAGTACAAATAACAGGAGAAATTTTACATTGTGGATGTGACACCTAAGGTTCTAACGATTACCAACAGCAAAATAGACAGCAAGAAGACGGAATGCAAAAGGAGCTAGTTTGGAAGAGATAAAGCAACTGGTTTGCTTAGGGACTAGAAAGGCTAATTTGGTCTGGTCATGGTATGATAGGGTATGATTTCTTTTCCAAAATGTGCTTTCAGCAGTAGACACTATAGGGATGCCTAAAAGTATGGATTTAAAAACAATGAAAATTTGGGGGGGGGGTGTTAAATGATGTAATCACATTGTCTAACTTACAGTTTATAGATGTCTCTGATTTAATGAATGAAAAGTAGTTTTTTAACAGCAAAGAATTAAAACAGAAAGAGATTTTGATAGTGAGAGTTAATGATGTTGTGGTCGTGAATCAGTGTCAATGGAGGGACTGGTCCAGTTTGGAATGCTCTGGGTGAACTAAAAGGATTTGCTGTAGGATGATAGAAAGGAAACATATCTCTACAGTTTGGCTTTACTGACTAAGTGACTAATGGTGTCATCTTTCTCTCTCTTCTCTCTTTTTTTCTGTTCAAAGAGAGATTGTCTCAAGGCAAAAGGGCAGAAAAGACAAGAGGAAGACACACAACGTCCTGCATGACCTTGCCCAGTTATGTGTATTATGTGTATTACACACATGTACACGTGCGTGCACGCACACACACACACACAGAGAGAGAGAGAGAGAGAGAGAGAGAGAGAGAGAGAGAGAGAGAGAGAGAGAGAGAGAACACTAAGAAAAGTAGCATAAATGTTAATGGTATTTATGTTACAGGAATGAGCAGAATGAGTGCCTCAGCCCACCCAAGTAAGATGGAGAATGAACCCAGGCTGAGCAAAGCATGACCATGATGTCACTGAAACCAAGAGAGAAACTTGTTTAAGGATAGTGATAAACTTCTTTGAGTGCAGCTGAGAAGACAATACATTTAAAGATGGAGAAGTGGCAGACCACATGTCAAAATAGAGGATGCTGCTGTGACATTGACCACATGGTTTCAGTGTGGTGAGGAGAGAAGCTCCACTTTGTCAGAGCGATGGTAGAAGAGGTCCACAGACACCAGGTTGGGCCTCACTAGATTTATTCCTCTCTTATCTTTTGGAAGTTTACAGGAATGCCTTAGATCATTCATCGGAGATGGAGGAAGGTTTATGGTTGCAACCTAGCAGTATTTTCACACACACACACACACACACACACACACACACACACACACACACACCTAATTTAAATGTCTTTGTCAATGATGCTTGCATTGGGGATTCATTACACTTTGGGGAGTGATGGACAAATTTGTCCTCTCTGTCTACTTCTCACTTCTTCATGTTTCACATCCATCTCCTAAATGGACATTATTTTGGTGGCTGGGCGTGCAGCTCAGTGGCAGAGGGTGTGTATAACACATACAAGGTTGGGGATCTGTTGCCAGTGGCACAGAAACTTCACACATTTTTAGCCTCTATCCCTTCTATGCTCTAGACTTACTGAAAACACTTCTTATTGAATTTTTACCTCTTCCACTATGTTTCTGTCCTTTCATAGATTTGAAAGAAACATTCTTTCCTGTGTTTGAGTTTCCATGCACCTTGAATTTCCTGACATTTTTTTCCTCTTAGCAGTTCAGTAGGGCTCCCTTGGCCAGATTTTTTATTTTTTTGCATGCTCATTACATTGCTTTAAAAAGTCGATGTTCCCAAATGAGAACACAGTGCTGGAGGAAGGCAGACACTCATGGAACAGACTGGAGGTGGTTGCTAATAGTAGGGAGAATATTATGTTTGATTACCACCCTTTCAGTCAGCTCTCACCATCATGGTCAGTGATAAATGATGCCTGAGACTGAACTGTAAGAGAACAATGAGGGCTTTCTATGGTAGATGGCAGCAGTTCCAGTGTATGTGCTATAATTGAGGCTGTCTCCTCTTCTCTTTCTCTGGGCACACTGCTGGATTGAACTTTCAAGCATCATTTGCAGTTTTACTTAGCCATAGTAAGAGAAGTGGATACAGGGTAGAAACATAGTGACCAGGCATTTGAAATAGACCAATTTTAAGAATTCTTCTTCATGTCTCTTTCCCTTTGTCTTCCAGTGAGGCTCAGAGCATTTATCAATATACCCTAAGGGACTGGACCTGGGAGAGAGAGAGAGAGAGAGAGAGAGAGAGAGAGAGAGAGAGAGAGAGAGAGAGAGAGAGAGAGAGAACAATGTCATGAATATATTTTTTGTTTTTGTTTTTGCTTTTGTTTTTTTGGAAGTCACATGGACAACAAACTGACATAGAAAGCCACAGTGATTTTGTGATCTGTTGGTCACAGTCACTGTTGTAATGGTTCCTCACCAACACTCATTCTTGTGTGAGTTTTCTCTCTGTGTGCATTGGCTCATTCTTCCACACTGTACTGGGATGCATCACTGTTTTAAAATCAACAGTTCCCTACCTGCCTGCATTCATTCCTTCATTCGTTCCTTCCTTCCTTTATTCTTTGTCCTGTGAATACTACCCTGGGCTAATCCCTCCCTCTGGATTTCTGAAGTGACTATTCCCTTACTCTCTGAATAATGAAAAGCTTAGTTATGATAGTTTGATTCCATTTAGCTTTTTAAAATTTCAGCATAACAAAGTTATCATGAGATTTATATAAGGAAATAGTGGTTAGTGGCTTAGAACAGCATCTGGCATGTAATAAGCACTCCAACATTATTTGTCTCCTGATAGTTTACTCCTTCTGTTTTCTGAACTGCTACCTGTGTCAAGCATTGAGTTCGCTGGTAGCAGACTGAGTGACATGCAATTCAAGTTGTTCCTTCATCTGCAACACTTATCAAGACATCAATACCACTTGCCTTCACTGACACTTGCTTAGCAGCTACTGTCGGCAAATACCTTGGATAGTGCAGGGCTAGGGATATGAATATGCATCTGAGGATGCCAATTAGTTTCCACATCTTTGTCAGCAAATCAAGTGAATTGTTACTATTTGAAGTAGATCTTAAGAAGTCCCCTTTAATTCTTTCATGATTTCGTAATACATATGTACATAGTACAATAAAACATGTTCATAGTCACTCCCCATTTTATCCCTTCCACTTCCCCCAGACCTGCCCTCCTCATGTCTACCTCCAAGCTTCATGTAATATTATTATTATTCTTTACATTGTTGTTAAATTCAGTTAATTTAGTGCTGTCCATACGTGCATAGGTGGGGGACCTTTCACAGGAGCATCAGCAACTGCCAGTGGCTACACTTCCAAAGAAGGATCTTTCTCCCCTCGCATCTATCAAGTGCCAGTAGCTCCTTAGTTAGAGGTAGGGCTTCATGAGTCCCCCTGCTGAGATGGTTTTTGCTTGCATCTTCAACGTTGAATTCCTTAAAGCTCCTCCTCAGAGAGCAATTGTATGGATGAAATGGTAGACTAGAAAACCCCTGCAAATCTGAACGTGTGGAGCAAGTGTTTTGAAAGATGGCAATTTTCAACCCTCCAAAGCTCTTAAATGAAGTTTAAATGAACTTTCTGTGAAATTTTTTGTCTTCCCTCCAAATTGAAAATAAGCTTGTCAAAAGTGAGGCATGCATTATTTGATCTGTAAATCTCTAATCTACAATGTTCATCATGAAAACCCTAAATTCCTTTCCTTAGCTGGTAGTTTTCTGCAAAGTAGTATCCATATATCACATATGGGATACAACTGTTGGCTTCAAGAAAAGAAATCTGCTTCAGGCATGTTGCTAAGTGGAAAAATACACTTTAAAAGCATATACTTGGTTCTCTGAACAAAACTATCTTGGGTTTTAAGCTCTGGTCTTCAACAAAACTGACAGGCAAGGAATGATTATTGAGCTGTTGGTCTGCTCTGTGCATCTGGACACACAGTGTTGAGTAAGCTGTCAATCCTCCCATTTCTCCAGGCTATTTTAGGGATGCTCATGGTGAGGTCATGCATATCCATTTCTGTAGTGTTCTCCCACTCTGCCCACTCACCATGTGTTCTGCTGCTGTGATATTTTTGCTCACTCTCATAGTACTCTCTCCCTTTTACCTTAATTCCCTCCCCCAGAGAAGAAAGTTAATTCTTCAAATCCCCTCCCCATAAACTGAGATTTGGAAGGATTGATTGCCTTGGTAATTTTCTTTCTTACCCACTTCAGGTTTGTGTTGAAATGACTCAGAGTAAACAGCTTGATATTCTTTAAAAACAATGCTTCAATGAAAGAAAAAAAATAGATCAATGATAAAAGAATGACATTTGTTTCTCTATGACTTTTTCCTCCTGTTTCCCAACTTTCACACTGAATTCTGCTGTCTTTCATGCAGTTTCAGGTCTGCAGAAAGATGTTTCTTTTTTTAAAATTTACTTATTATTATTGTCTTTATTTACATTTCAAATGCTATCCCAAAAGTTCCCTATACCCCTCCCGCCCCTGCTCCCCTACCCACCCACTCCCACTACTTGGCCCTGGCCTTCCCCTGTGCTGGGTCATATAAAGTTTACAAGACCAAGGGGCCTCTCTTCCCAATGATGGCTGATGAGGCCATCTTCTGCTACATATGCAGCTCGAGCTCAGGGGGTACTAGTTAGTTCATATTGTTGTTGCACCCCTATAACTCCTTGGGTACTCTCTAGCTCCTCCATTGGGGGCCCTGTGTTCCATCCAATAGCTGACTGTGACCATCCACTTTTGTGTTTGCCAGGCACTGGCATAGCCTCACAAGAGGCCGCTATATCAGGGTCCCCTTCAGCAGAAACTCGCTGGCATGTGCATTAGTATCTGGGTTTGGTNGCTGATGATGGGATGGATTCCCGGATGGGGTAGTCTCTGGATAGTCCATCCTTTCATCTTAGCTCTAAATTTTGTCTCTGTACCTATATCCTTTCATGGGTATTTTGTTCCTTATTCTAAGGAGGAATGAAGTATCCACACGATGGTCATCCTTCTTTGTTTTCTTGTGTTTTGCAAAATGTATCTTGGGTATTCTAAGGTTCTGGGCTAATATCCGCTTATCAGTGAGTGCATATCTAGTGACTTCTTTTGTGATTGGGTTACCTCACTAAGGATGATATCCTCCAGATACATCCATTTACCCTAGAATTTCATAAATTCATTGTTTTTAATAGCTGAGTAGTAAGTACTCCATTGTGTAAATGTACCACAGTTTCTGTATCCATTCCTCTATTGAGGGACACCTGGGTTCTAAAGGAAAAGAAAATGACCAAGTCATGCATTTAATAATAGTACAAGGCAGAATCTAGATACAAATATGTTTGCACTGGATTTAAATAATCTCTGTGTTGTTGGTGCAGCACCATGGACATAGAAAGGGCTTCCAGTCTCATCTCTCTTGTGTCCTCAGTGAATTAGCAACACCACAACCCAGCTTGAAGGGATAGTTTTATTTTTAAGTCTTTGGCTCACCTTGTCCTTAAGTGATTTTTTGTTATGTCTTATCCTGGTACTATTGCCTCTTTGACTCTATCTTTTGACAAATATACATAGCTAGATTTGTTGCTCAGTTGGAAGAATGCATTTGTGGTTTGCAAGAAGCCCCCAGCACTGCCTAAAACCAGATGCCCTGACACAGGCTTATAATTTGAATACTTGGGAGGTGGAGTTTGGAGAATCAAAGCAAGTTCAAGACCAACATAGGATACATGAGGCTTTGCCTCAAAAAATGTTTTATTTTTGCTTTTTTAATAGTTATCCTCAACTCTAGGTAGTTTCAGATGGTCTAAATCCAACTCTATTCTTTCACTTATAGGTTGTTTAAAATGATTACTACTCACGGGAAGTTACAAAAATGAGACAAATGTTCTGTGAACTCTTTAGCTTATCTAGCTAACAAAGGACACCCAGTAAATCTGGACATTTGGATAACTAATGGATACTTTTCAGTATAAGTGTATCTAATCCGAAGCCTGAGACATAGCTATAATTATCATGTCATAAAGTAACCTGGAAGAATTCCTGCCTGTTCAGTGTAGAGAACAGCTAGATACATACTTATATTCCTTTGTGCCCTTTTACTTTAAATATTTTCAGAATTGTTATTATGTTTAATTCTGTTTATAGAATATTTACATGTTTCAAGGGTGGAGGTTACACCATTATAATTCCAGTGCTTATGATCTTTGAACAAACTGAGATTAGTTCATTTTAATTAAAAAAAAAAAAACAGATGTGATACTTTCCCCTAGGTACCACTCTTTTGTGGCTACTGCATAAAACAGCATCATTTCAGAAAGATAGCCTTCAGAGCACTATGGTTGTCTTTTGCATTGCTTTAAAACAAGCCACCTCATGTTCAACCTAGAGAAAAGCAGAATTCATGCTAATTAACGTTCTAGTTCCTTTCATTTTGTACAGCACTAAAAATATTTCACAAAGTCCTTGAATGGGAAATCAACAAGGGAGATTTGCAAATGTGATCCTAATTAAGGTGTTTGTGTTTTATTTTTAACAACACTGTATATAGGTTTTATAATTTGGAATTGGGAAAATAAGAATGAATTAATGCTCGTCTTTAAAAAGCTGTTTTCGGGGGTAGGAACGAACTATTTAATGTTCATTCAAGTAAAGAAGTTAAGGATGAAGTCTTTTTGGATACTTATGAATATATAAAATTTTAACAGGTTAACAATTCAGAACTAATCAATAGTTATTATGCCAACTTCATTGTTAGTTTTAGTGCTGGGGAGGGAACTCATGGTCTTATACAGGCTAGCTAAGTTCTACTGCCCATCTTAATGCATGCTTACTGTAGAAATATTTGAAAATCATAAAAAGTAGAAACACTATCTCTTTTAATAATTACTTTACCTAAAAGAAAAATCATAGTTATTGTAGAGGTAATTGTTTTTAATACTTTCCTATGTTTATTTAACATAACTGGGATTAAGTTAGACACATATTCATATTTACTTTTTCCATTTAACATTAAAATATAAGCCCTTTTGTATAATATTAAGACTTTGTAAATCATTTATTGGCTATATATCATTCTACTATTCAACTTGGAATTAAGATTTTTAAATCATGTCATCTCTTGATCCAATTGCTACATAACATATGCAAGAACTTAAAGGCACTTTAAAATATGATTATGCTCTTCCATAGAAAAGTTTTGGAAAAATATCTATACTTACTATTCCAACCTGGGAATTGTTTTAAGGTATAAAAAAGCCATGAGACTTTTTAGGTTAGTTTGCAGTATATATTCCATCTGTGTGCCCTCACACCAGTGGCTTTCAGTTTGATCCTTGAACTGAAAGTATCAGAATCCCCTAAGAGCTTGTTGGAAATGCAAATTTGGGGGCAAGATCCTGGACTTACAGAACCAGAAACTCTTATTAGAAAATTGCAGTGATGGTGCTCCATGCTCATCCACAATTCACTGCTTCAAAATCTGGAGTAATTTCTAACAAGAAGCTTCTCTTGTATCATTTCCTTTAAATTGTATTCATTGGTTGGTTACTGCATCCAACATTTACTGAGTATCTATAACAAAATGCTTCAAGATATACAGCAGCAAGCAGAGCCAAAAAGAGTCCCTACACTTACAGCTGGTAATTTATAATGTGAGTCACCAGGAAGGCTTTACTGAAAAGGTGATAGGAGGAAAAACGCTAAATCGAAATTAAAGGAGAAATATTCCTCCCAAAAGGAGCAGGAAGTGAAAAGCCTCACAGATGTGACAATATAATGCTGCACTGTTAGAAACACAGTAAGGATCTCAGTGTGGAGAGAGGTGGGAAGGGCAATTGAAGATGGACTCAGAGGTGCTTAGGATGCTCAAAACTATACATATAGAGGGGCTGTAGAGGAGATGTGTGGGTGTGCCAGCTGACAGTTCACAGTGGATACTTTCACATAAGCAAACCAAACGTCTTACAAATTAAAGCTTTTCTTCCCTTCTCATGATCTGTGTCCACCAACCTTAATCATCTTCAGACCAAGAGCTACCAATGTAACCTCTACATGACCCAGGTAGCAGAGATGAGTGTATTTAGGGAAAAGAAGATTGTGTATTTAAAGGACTAGAAAGATGAACTAACCACCAAAAGAACATGCTTAGAAGTCTTCCTAAAGCTGCTGTTTCAAGAAGGCAAGGCATAAGGAAAGGTATTAAGAAAAACTGGCCAATTGTATTAGCTTGTCATTGCTGTGTAACAGTGATAAGGTACCTAGAAGCTCAACACCAGTTCATCCATTTACCACCTCCTTGTTCAGAGGTCCAAGGGTGACTCAACTGAAATCAGTGTCATCTGGAACAGTCCCATATGAGACTTGAAGTCCTCGTCTAAGCTTACTGGTTGGGACTACCCTTACAGCTGTAGGGTTGGGGGTCTTCAGTCCTTAGAGGCTGCCTTCGTTCCTCAACTCTTTTCCAACTATGGCCTCTTTGGAACAGAGCAGCTTGCTTCTTTCAGGCCAAAAAGAAAGCAGTTGCAGCTTTGATGCCTTTCCTCCTTTGAGTGATTTGCCTGATCCCAGGGTCATTTTCCTTTTGATTACAGCAAAACATCAACTGGCTGAAGTTAAGTTCTTCGGTGTAAAAACACTTCATCTTTGTTAGAGGAGTGAGACTCCCCAAAATTAGGAAGTCCTGTCTTCAAGTTGAAGTATTATATAGGACATGTACATTAGTGGGGCATCTTGGGAGCTAACTTATAATTCTGCTTATTTCATCAATATTAGAGCACTTCTTTGTAGAACATTTTTTAAAAAAAATCTGCTGTTGATCCTGGAGAATTTTTAAATCTAATTTTCTTTTCTTTTTTTTTTTCATACATCCCTGGGATAGTTCTTGAAATTAGAGTAAAAAAGAAATGGCCTCTATCAGATGAAATAGAGATACCAGGATTGCCAACAAAGACTTTAAAAGAAAGGGTAAAGGAATTTCCCAAAAAGGGCATGCTGAAATTATTCTATTAAATATAATAAAACCCACCAGTTGACTATGTTCCTTGGGAAAGATTTATTTTCCAAGATGATAAGAAATGCACGGGGGAAAAGGGGCAACCTCATTGAAAAGTTTAATATTGGATGTTCTCTGTAGGCCAGAGTTGATGGTAGGAAATGTTATTACAGAACTAGATTCTTAGCAGCAATGGGGCTAATGTGATCCCAGAATAGCAGATGGCAATGCTGGACCATTAGAAGGAAGGCACAACAATCACTATGGGCAGCAGGTTCAGAATCTCAGCCAGGGACCCTGACTTGGTAGGATCTATGGAGATAGATAGTTAATATGGCATAGTAATTTAGAGGCAATATAGAATGGCAACCTGAATAGCGCTTGCCATATATAATCAAAAGAAATCAGAGGTCTGTGACCTAATGGAAAGTCAAAATCCTGTACCAAGTTTCAAGATCCAAGCTCAGGTAGTAGAGCATTTGCCAAGCAAGTGCAAGGTCATGGGGTTGTGCCCCAGCAGCACCCCTGCCCCAGAGACAGAGACAGAGAGACACACAGAGAGAAACAGAGGCAGACATACAGAGATCAAGAGACAGAGAGACACAGAGAGATAGACAGACAGAGACAGAGAAACAGAGACAGGAAGACAGACAGAGAAAGAGAGAACTAGTGTGAGAGAGACTAAGAACGACTGAGATCAAGAGGGACAAAGAGACTGAGACAGAGAGAATCTGGATCTAGTTCTTAGACGCAGAACAAATTGGCTGAAGACATGGTACCCATGAAAAAGAACTTCCTGCTATCATGACAAGTGTCCTCAGTAGCAATCCTCTTTTTAGTCACTCTAGGATCTTAGTGATATTTCCTTGAGTAGCAATGCATAAAGGAAAGGCGAATACTGCTTGTTCCCCAGTGGTTGGATACAGTGCACTTGTTGGCACTGATATTCTAAAACTTCAAGTACCACCATGGCCTCCTCATATTACTATAGATCAGGTCAGAAACCAGATGGACTTGGCTTGGGAGTGGCTTATCACGGGCTCACTAATTCACAGAATAACCTCAAAACATAACAATTGCTTAAATATCTACTAGCCATTAACCTTCACATTGGGTCCTTGAACTATAGAAGCCCAGAAACTACTCCCAACTCTTGTCCCCTGGGAAAGGTTCTCAGTCACAGATATCATCACATACCTGGTAGAGGGAATCAAACTATGGGGGAAAGGATTCATCCTTTCCTGGCAGGTAAGCCTTTTATTTTATAAAGCACCAATACATGGTTTGCTTTCCATTTCTTTTTAACCCCTCACGATTCATCAGCTTTGTTCTTACTACAGCAATAAGATTTCTGCCAACTTTCGTCATCTGTGAGGCATTTGTATGTGTGTGTGTGTGTGTGTGTGTGTGTGTGTGTGTGTGTGGTGTATGTGTGTGTTTTGCATCTTCAGACCCATTTTCTTGGAGGATGATGTCTTCAGACAAGATTGTTATCCAGACTTCAATTTAAAATATCTGCCTGAGATAGTTCTTAAAATAAACTTAAAATTATTATCACATAAAATAATGCATTCTGATGGTAGGAATAAATGGCTATAAAATTG
Organism: Mus pahari; assembly: GCF_900095145.1. Taxonomy (NCBI): domain Eukaryota; kingdom Metazoa; phylum Chordata; class Mammalia; order Rodentia; family Muridae; genus Mus; species Mus pahari. The sequence continues at coordinate 137,168,191 of NC_034613.1, read as the reverse complement.
TATTATTTTAACATGCCACAAACAAGTCTTAATATTGCTTAATTTACCATAGGATAGTTTGAATTGAATTCATTTGGTTTGGAATCACTTAGATTTGATTTTAGGATTATAACAAAATATCTTTGAAACAAGTTTCAGAAGTCACTGACTGTATGGCAAAGCTAGAAGTTGGGGAATAGATTGTCACATCCGGCATGGTTCCAGGGATAGAACTGACTGGAGCGGCAAGGGAATGAAAAAAGGTAAACACACAGGGGCACAGAAAAATTTGGATTGAGTGGACCAGGCTCTGTAATGAAAAAAAAAACACAAAACAAATAAACAAAAACAACAGCACAGTGCCTTAGCTTGTTTGGTATATACAGTTGAATAGGGAGGTGGGCTTATTGCATACATCTGAACAGGGAGGCAGGGTTATTATCTACAGCTGTACAAAGAGACAAATTTAGCTAAGCTCAGTAAGTGTAGTCTCTGTAGGGAAAAGTCTTTAGGCTGTAACTATCCTGAGTAGGGGGAGAAAACTATGGTGAACATTTTCTTTATATATTATCACCATCCACATATGGACAGAGGAAGACTCAGCTCTTCCTTGGAGCATCATCCTAGAAGGAAGTTTTTAAAATTTCCCCATAATTCTGAATCCCTGGTCCTTGACATGTTTGGCTCATATGAACATTACACACCCACTCAGGCCTTCACACACTCAGGGCTTCCTCCATTCCCCACAATCAATGGATATTATTTTGCTATGACTTATATGGCCTCCTAACCTGGGCATAGGTTTTCAGACTTTCCCATATGGTAGGGATATGACCATTGCAGGCAGCAGTAAGCAGCTATTGAAAACTAGAATGCAGTCAATGATATGTATTAAGTCCAAACCAGGAGGCTTAAATAGTTTTAAAGTTGATGATTTACCAGGAATAGAATCTAATGATTCCTGGGTGGACATATAACAAATTTTTTTCACACTGGGTACCTTATGCGACTCTCTCATTGGCATTTGGTCATAACAAGAAGTTAATGTAACAGCCGATAAGCGTGAGGCAAGCAAAATGATTATAAATCCATCCTACTTTTCTAGGGCTGCAATAACCAAGTACTAAATTATGAACAACTTAAAAGTGTCACAGTTCCAGAAGACAGAAACCCTGAGATCAAGGTGTCAGCAGGGCTGAGCCTTCTGAAGGCACTGGAAAAGGTATACTTATTTTTAGGCCTCTCCTAACTTCTAGTAGTTCTTTGACTTAGGACAGTGTGTTTCCAGGTTTTATATGGCACTCTCACTATATGCTTCTCTGTGACTAAACCTCCATTCCTGCATTTCAAAGGACTAAATTTACATAGTAGCAAAATGCCTTATAAATATCTATACATGAAGCCATAGACAAAAGCAGCTTGTAGCTTTTATCAGAGAAACCTCTCCTTACAACGAACAGTGATGAATATAGCAGTGATGCCTCATGACATCCCAAGATGCAGAAAATAAGCAGAGCGTGGGTCCAGTCCTAAATGCTTCACTTATACCACACCCTCCAAGACTGAGGAAACTGTGAAAAGGGAGAGGGAAGTATGTAAGAGCCAGAAGATAGGTGAAGGGCTATGAATAGGTTTCCCTTAGGCTCTAAACAACCTTTTAAATCAGGAACTCATACCAACTGTTTTTACTTGCACGTAAAACCATCCCTATCAACAATCAAGCAAGAAAGGGAAAAGGGCTCACTGAGCCCCTACTCTTCTCTAAACTCTTGGTGACTGATAGATTCTGAGGTAAAAGGAGTGACTGACTGTCTTTAGTCATGTATCCTCTGATGAGCCTTCCTGTCTCCACAGTCATACAGACGGCATGGTTAATCTTGGTGTGTCACAAAACAGAAGGAACATATGTGACCTCTGAGAGAAATTTGTGAGGAGGAGGTTGGGCAGTGGTGGGAGATGAGAATTTCATATGTGGAATGATAAAATCTGAAAATAAAACTTTAAAAAGGACATCATTCCCAGAGTTGAAGAGCTGACCCAGCAGTTAAGGTGCGTTCTTGCTGCCCTTGTGGAAAACTTCTGTTTAGTTTTCAGGACCTGCAAGCATCTACATTCATCTTCACTTGTAGATATCTGGTGCCCTCTTCTGACCTCTCTAGGCACTAAACAAGACTATGCTGTACATACATATATGAGACAAAATACTCATATGCACAAAATAAAATAAATATATACTTAAAATTTTAGTAAAAAGCATCACTCATGGAATTAGGGGCCTACCTTGACCAGTATAACCTTATTCTTATTAATTTTGTCTTCATAATCCTATTTATAAATAAAGTCACCTTGAGTGATACTGGAGTTAGGGTTTCCAAATATGATTTGGGTTGGGAATATAATTTAATATCTAATATTCTCTTTATATTTCAACAAATTTGCTTAATCAAAATTATGCATTAGAATCTATTTCGAAGATTTTAAAAAAATCAAGATGACCCAAGCATTGTGGCACATACTTTAATTCTAGCAGTTGGGAGGCAGAGATAGGCATATGGAGTTCTGTGAGTTCATCATCAAATATAGTAAGGGAAGGAACTCAGTCAAGGTAGAAATCTGGAGGCAGGAGCTGATGCAGAGACCATGGAGGGGTGCTGCTTACTGACTTGCTCTTCATGGCTTGCTTAGCCTGCTTTCTTATAGGACCCTAGGGTGGGGTGGGCACTCCTATCAATTTTTAATTAAGAAAATGCCCTACAGTAGAATCATATAGAGGCATTTTCTCAGCTGAGGCTACTTCCCCTTAGATGACTTTAGAGTATGTCAAGTTGACATAAAACTAGCTATCACACCATAAATCAGTTGTGTAGTTGGGTAAAAAAAAAATCTTTTCCCATTCTGTAGGCTGTGAATTTGTCCTTTGCTATGCAGAAAATTCATTTTCACAAGGTTCCACTTATTTTTTTTCTAAAAAAATTTTCCAAAGGAAGTTTTATTATTTGTTATTAGTCAAACACATTCATTAATAATATTTACTTAAATAAAAATGTTGCACATGACTTTTGTTTTGTCTCCAGATGTTGTGGTAACATGCAGGTACGGACTTGAGATTTCTTTTTTTTTTTAACTTATTTTATTAGATATTTTATGTTCCACTTATTGATGGTTGATCTTATTGCCTGTGTTAATAGTGTTCTGTCCAGAAAGTCTTCTGTGCCAATGAGTTCAAGGCTATCCTTCACTTTCTCTTTGATCAGATTCAGTCTATCTGGTTTTATGTTGAGGTTTTTGATCCCACTGGACTTGAGTTTTATGCAGGGTGATCAATATGGGTCTATTTGCAGTCTTCTATATGCAGACATCCAGTTTGACCAGCAACACTTGGTGAAGATGGTGTGGTTTTCTGGTGTGTATTTCTGGCTTCTTTATCAAAGATCAAGCATTCATAGGTGTTGGTTTATGTCTCAGTCTTCAATTCTATTCCATTGGTAGTGTCTGGTTTTGTGCCAACAATATGCTGTTTTTATTACTATAGCTCTGCTATATAATTTGAGGTCAAGGATGGTGATTTGTTCAGCAGTTCTTTACTCATTCAGGAGGTTTTTTTTCTTTTTAAAGTTATCCTAAGTATTTTTGTGTTTCTGTACAAAGCTGAAAGTTGTCCTTTCAAGTTTTGTGAAAATGTATTTTGGAATTCTGATAGGGATTGTATTGAGTCTGTAGATTGCTTTTGGTAAGATGGCTATTTTTACTATGTTAATCCTACTGATCCATGAGCTTGGGAGATCGTCCTATATTTTTGTATCTTTAATTTCTTCTTTCGGTATCTTAAAGTTTTCATTATACAAGTCTTTTACTTGCTTGGTTACAATTACTCAAAGATATATATATATATATATATATATATATATATATATATATATAT
>NC_034613.1:137153283-137164279 GCF_900095145.1 Mus pahari | reverse complement strand
GTGTCCTGGATTTCCTGGATGTTTTGAGTTAGGATCTTTTTGCATTTTGCATTTTCTTTGATTGTTGTGCCCAAGTTCTCTATGGAATCCTCTGCAGCTGAGATTCTCTCTTCTATCTCCTGTATCCTATTGCTGATCCTCACATCTATGGTTCCGGATTTCTTTCCTAGAGTTTCTGTCTCCAGAGTTGTCACATTTTGTGTTTTCTTTATTGCTTCTATTTCCCTTTTTAGGTCTTGGATGGTTTTGTTTAATTCCATCACCTGTTTGTTTCTGTTCTCCTCTCTCTCTTTAAGGACTTCTACTTCTTTAGATGTATTCTCCTGTTTTTCTTTAAGGACTTTTATCTTTTTAGCAGCATTCTCCTTCATTTCTTTAATAATGCCCTTCTTTAAGTCCTCTACCAGCATCATGAGGTATGCTTTTAAATCTGATTCCTGCTTTTCGGGTGTGTTGGGGTATTCAGGACTGACTGAGGTGGGAGTGCTAGGTTCTGATGATAATGAGTGGTCTTGGTTTCTGTTAGTAAGATTCCTACATTTGCCTTTTGCCATCTGGTGATCCCTGGAGTTAGTTGTTATAGTTGTCTCTGGTTGGAGCTTGTTCCTCCTGTGATTCTGTTAGCCTCTGTCAGCAGTCCTGGGAGTCCAGCTCTCTAGTGATTCTCAGTGGTCAGATTACTCTCTGCAGGGATGCTCTCCTCTAGCAGGGAAGGTGTACAGAGGCCTGATGTTCAGATCTGCCTCGTGGCTGAAGATGTAGGCCCAAGACAGGGCCTGTCCCAGTAGATTTGTTGCCTCTGCAGTTTATTCACTCACCTGCACAGACTAGCCACTGAGGGACCCTGGACACAATATGACTCTCTCACCTTCTTTGGCAGACAGAGCCCTCACAGGTGGCCACCTTTCCTCTGGCGAGGAAGGTGCCCAAATTTCTGGAACCTGAAACAGGGTCTGTCCCAGAAGTTAGGTTGCTTCTGTCTGTCTCGAATCTGTGTAGCTTCTGGGGTCCACACTCTTGCTAGCTCAGACTGGAGCCTAAGCGAACCTGAGCAAAGATGGCTCTCCTTCTGGCTCAGGCATTGAGACTGCTCCAGGGCAGACACCCCTCCTCGGGTGGGAAAGGTACCAGATTGCTAGAGCCAGAAAGGGATCTTTCCCAGAAGCTGTGTAGCTTCTGCAGGCTGCCCTCTCCCTGGCAGTGCACAGGAGCAAAGAAGGCCCTCCTATGGGCTCAGACCTTGAGACCCCTTCAGGGCGCGCATCCCTCCTCAGGTGGGAAAGGTGCTGGATGACTGGAGCTAGATAAGGAGTCTGTCTCAGCAGCTGTGTTGCTTCTGCAGTCTGCCCTCTCCCTGGCCACACACTGGAGCAAAGATGGCTCTCTTACCAGCTCTCCTCTGGCGGGAAAGGTGCTGGATGTCTGGAGCCAGAATGGAGTCTGTCCCAGCAGCTGTGTCACTTCTGCAGGCCACCTATATATAAAATTTTTGAGACTGTTGTGAAAGGTGTTCTTTCCCTGATCTCCTCTAAGTACATTTGTCCTTTGCTTATAAGAAGGTTACAGATTTTTTTTTTTGTGAGTGTATTTTGTACCCAGGTACATCTCTGACAATGTTTAACTGCTGTGGGCGTTATCTCTGTGGAATTTAAGGTCACTTATGTATAGGATCATAATATCTGTAAATAGTGATGTCTTCCTTTCCAGTTTGTATCCTCTTGATATCCTTCAGTTGTTTTACTGCTCTAGCTAAAACTTCAAGTACTATATTGAATAGGCATGGAGAGAGTGGGTAACCTTATCTTGTTCCTGATTTTATAAAGATTTGCTTTGAGTCTCCATTTCAAGTTGATGCTGGCTATAGGCTCACTGTACACTCCCTTTATTTTGTTTAAATATGTTCTTTGTGTCTCTGATCTCTACAGAACTTTTATTTTGAAGGGATGTCATATTTTGTCAAAGGCCTTTTCTATATATAACTAATGAGATGATCATGTGGTTTTTGTCTTTCAGTTTGTTTATATGATGAATTACATTACATCAATTTACATATGTTAAACCATCTCTGCCTTTTTGCAATTAAGCCTACTTAATCATGGTAGATGATCTTTTAAATGTGTTCTTGGATTCTATTTGCAAGTATTTTGTTGAGAATTCCTCAGGTTTTATAACTGGTTCCAGATTTCTACCCTCCATTTGGCTGATTGTTCAGGTACATTGCCCTACACTCAGCTAGCAGCATACGAGCTCTGCTAACTTAGTAGATTCATCTGGAAGAAGATTCTTAGACTTGCTATTACTGAGTACTTAAGAAATGGTTGCAATTCTGGCAGCTCGGCTTTTACATATTTTACATGTGCAAAATGACATATGCTTAGGGTCATGCAATGCAGCTTTCTTTTTAAGCATAAAAATTTGGAAACCAATATTTTTTGTTTTCTCTCCTGAAGCATACATTTGGTGTTACAGCTAAGATATATGTTTAACTCAAGGCCAGAAAGAATTTCCTGATCATTTCCTTTTAAAAGTTCAAGAATTTTATGTTTTACACTTAGATCTATGCTCTATCTTGAGATAGTTTTTGCATATGGGATATATTATGGATTAAAATTCATTGCTTTTGCCTTTGGATATATAATCATTCCAGAAAAAGAATATTATTTTTTGCACATTTGTCAAAATCAGTTGTTCATGTGGTTTATTTCTGGATCCCCTATTTTGTTTCATTGGTCTATTTGCCTATCTTGAAACCAATATCATGTTGTCTTGATTACTGCATTGTAGGAAGTCTTGGATTTCATCAAAATTAAAAACTCCTGTTCTTTGAATGATACTATTAGAGAATAAAAAGTCAAGATGCAGATGGGAAAATATTTGCATATCTTTTATCTGATAAGGGATTTTTTATATAGAAGTTAGAGAAAGACAGAAATAAGATAAATTTGAGAAAATGGGTAAACTCTGGAGATCAAAGTAGTAGGGCTAGAAGTTTGAGATCAGCCTGAGCTTCACAGAGAGTTACAGGCCAGTTTGGGCTTCCTGGTAATTCTGTACTACAAAAAGCCTTCTAGGAATGTCTTAGTGATGCACACTCCCAGGGTTATCAACTATCATGTTTTATTTGTGAATGAAATATGTTGTGTGATGTGGGATTTTGAGGGATAAAACCAGAGCATTTGGTAACATTTCTTTTTGCCATACAACCATGTTGTTGAGAGGCACAAAGTGTATATACAATTATGTTTGAGAGGAGAAAAAAATCGACACAGACTGTTTTTGGAGGAACCAATAGGAAATAATGTTTTGACTTGGTTGAGAACATAAGATTTTTTTTTTTTGCTGGATACAGTAGTTTATTGTGGGGAACACTGCCCCATCTAGTCCTCCATAATCTAAAATCCATTTTACATAAGCAATCCTGTCTCCTCACTCCGGGCTACTCTGCCCTTGAGACTACATTGCATTTTATTACTAATGGTCTTGTTGGGGGTAGCTCTTGTTGCTCAGCCATGCTTAGTTCCAAAAGGTAGTAAGGCTATATTCTATGCTTAGAACATAAGATGTGATAATATTCAGGGGCAATGGTCCACAGTTCTTCCATGTGGCTGTTCACAAATGCTAAGGTCCCACCCCAAAGATCAGCTTAATTATTGGGGTGGGACATAGAAATTTTGAAAACCTCCCTATATAGTGCAAATGAACAGGATTGGTGTTTAACGCTTTAAGTCATTGTTCGTTAACTTCTACTAACATATGAATCATCTGTGTATTTTGTTACAATGTAGCCCCTGACTCAGCAGGTCTGGGGATGAATAGAGCCTGCACTACTAATAAACTCATAAAATTAGGGCCTTACTGTTTGAATGTAAGTAGCGTCTAGATTCACAGTAATTGATGAGTGCCCAGGTGATCCAGCTACTCAGCAACCTTGCTGAAATGCTCCCAGGTCACATTGAGAGCTGTTCCACTTCCTGAACTCTGCCAGCCATTTCCAGGAAGCACAAACACCAGCAACAGTGTCTGTTTTCTCCTTGGCTGATTCACAGCCAGATGTATATCTGCAGCTGACATTTAATAACACCAGAATGTTCTTAGGAGTAGGAGGAGTAGGTGACTGCTTCTGGGATATGACTCAGAAGGCTGGGGAAACCCTTCTTTTACCAAATGCTGTCTGATGCCTAAAACTAAGAGAACACTCTGCTCTTCTTTGGTTTAGATTCTGGTCCTTGGTCCTGGCACTAGGAGTGGACGTACTATAAAGCAGATGGCCTTAAAGCTTGATGTTTCTATCAGCATGGGGTTGAGACATTTTGTCAAAGTACAGGTTTTGTGTCATGAAGTCTAGGTTATGGCCCAAGTTTGCAGGTGGGGCTGAAGTAGCTGGTAGGAAAAAGTACACAGTGAGAGCAAGACCAGATCAGTGGTTTTCAGAATAGCTACAGGTTAGCAATTTTTTATGGGGCAATTTTTTTTATTGTTTTTCCTACCTTTTCAGGGGACAGAGTATGTTCAACATTAATTCACTGTGATTCTCTAGGATAGGACTCACATTTATATAACTTCCTAGGTGATCCTGATGTGAAGTGACACTTGAGAACATGTGTTCCAAAACAGTGGCTCTTGCCTATAAGCTGCTGCTTATGACCACTAAAGGAACTTAAAACATTTTTAAAATTAATTTTGGTAACTTCATGCATGAATACAATGTATTTAGGTCATAGTCATTCCAAACTCCCCTCCCACTCTTCCTGGACTCTCTCTCTCTCTCTCTCTCTCTCTCTCTCTCTCTCTCTCTCTCTCTCTCTCTCTCAACTTCATGTTTCATGCTTCATGCTTCATGTCTCCATCTTCCTCTATCTCTCTTCCTTTTGTAGCCCATGGACTCCAATTAGTGCTGCCCAAATGTGCATGGGTGTAGAATGCCATCCACTGGAGCATGGGCAACATATCATGGGCCACACTATTGAAGAAAATTGACTGTCCCTCCGGTGTCCATCAATTGCCAATAGCTCCTCATTTAGATGTGGAATTCCATGCCCCTCTTCTCTGTCCATGATGGAGTGTTGACCACTAGTTCTTACAATCATTCTTTCCTCTCTTCCACAATGTTTCTAAGCCCTGACCATAGTGGTTATGAAATATATGTCCCATTTAGGTCTCTGAACTCCATAGTTACTTATTCTCTGCATTTTGGCCAGTTACCATCTTCCCTAAAAAGGAGCATCTGTAATGAGGGGCTAAGAATTGGGTATAAAATAAACACTTATTTAGGAGTCAGTTTGATACTGCATCCCTTTAGCAAAATAAAAATAGTAGGGTCTATGTTCTCTCCAGCCACAGGTTTTTGGCTATACTTGTAGTACTAGGCTTGAGTTCCTTTCTGTGGATTACAAACTCGGTCAGAAAACAATTGGTTATCCTCTTAATGTTCTTGCTGTGTGACCAGCAGTCTAAAGTAATGTGAATAAAATCACCTATGAGTAACATTTGGTGAGAAGGATGAAGGAGGTAAAAAATGAATGTCTTTGAACTGAAGGGTCATGGGGAAAGGCAGAGATCAAATGAGAGTTGTAAAATGGTGCAAGTGGACAAGCAAAATTTTTTTGTATGCTGTCAAATCTTGCCTAGTACTGCCATGGACAATAATATCTAGTCAGAAGATTAGGGCAATCCTATTATGGCATTATCTCTTTGGCTTGATAGCTGGAGTAATGGGTCAGGTGCATATGAAAGCAGAATCTGCTCTTTTTCATTTTTGCCTGAGTAGATGCTTCAGTGAAGGTGACCAACAGCTTGAATTTGCCAGACATTCCCAGTTTTAGCACAGAAAGCCTAGCATTTTGGGGTCTCACGCCTTGTCTCCTCTATCCTGTCCTGTCCTGGCCTATCCTATCCTATCCTATTGCATGTAACACGGACCTGGAATTTAGTGTATAGCTATCACAGAGAAGCATTCTTATTTTTCTGGCTGGTCAGGGGGGGGGGAGGGCGTCCCAATGATTTCTTAAGTATATTTAATTTGCTGATGATGAGTGCTAGGCATTGTGAATATGGTGAATAATTTTGCAAAATCTGATCCTGGATTCATGGTCCACAGCAATTTAAATGGGTTCTCTTCCTTCCTTCCTTCCTTCCTTCCTTCCTTCCTTCCTTCCTTCCTTCCTTCCTTCCTTCCTTCCTCCCTCCCTCCCTCCCTCCTTTCCCCTCTCTTTCTTTCTTTCTTTCTTTCTTTCTTTCTTTCTTTCTTTCTTTCTTTCTTTCTTTCTTTCTNTCCCTCCCTCCCTCCTTTCCCCTCTCTTTCTTTCTTTCTTTCTTTCTTTCTTTCTTTCTTTCTTTCTTTCTTTCTTTCTTTCTTTCTTTCTTTCTTTCTGTCTTCAAGATTCATACATAATGCCAAGGCAATTGTCCTCATTCGTGCATGCATTTATGCATGTGTTACCATTGGCTGGTATAGTATTGACCTACATAGGCATAGAAGCCAAGAAGATACAAGGGGAGGAGAAAAATTATGGTAATGCTGAGCCTCCCGTCTGACAGATGGATGTAACCTACTCAGAGTATTTTCAAAGCATGTGGCTTGAATGCAGATTAATGTCATGCAAAATGAATATGCAAATGTTAAGACACCAAGTCACAGAGTAAAATGCCACATCAGAGGAAGATAGGGTTAATCAGGAAACCTTTTTGAGGATTTTAATGCCAATTTATGAAATGAAGATAATGTCACATAAGGGGAAAAATAGCCAAAGCACGGAAACCACTCAAAACAAACTTTAAAGGAAACAACAATGACAGCGATGATGATGATGATGACAACAACAGGGGCATTGGTGTGGGGCATGATGATACAATGGTTTGTGTTCTTGTTCACAGTCTTTAGGATGAACTCTATGAAGTTATCTGTCACAGAACAACTGAAACCTGGTTTTGGACCTATTTTAATTATCACCCAGCTTTCTGGTTGGTAACTGGTTTCCTTAACTTAGAAACCACCAGGAATTTGTTTTTTACTTGAATTACAACTTTGAGTTAGACTCTTGAGCAGTTCTCATATTTGAGCACATGTAAGACTCATCTCTTAAGAGAGGTGAGGATCCCCACTCTCTGAGTTCCTGATTTAGCAGTTCTAGTTGGACTTGTGAATCCTGACTATTGGTAAGTTCTCAACATAATGCTGCTGCTGCTGCTGCTGCTACAGAGATCACACATTGAGGATGAATGGTTCAGAGGACCCTAGAGTAGCGGTCCTCAACCTTCCTAATGCTGTGACCCTTTAATACAGTTCTTCATGTTGTGGTGACTCCACAATCATAAAATTATTTTCATTGTTACTTCATATCTGTAATTTTGCTACTGTTATGAGTTGTAATGTAGATAGCTGATATGCAGGTTGCTCTTTGGTGACCCCTGTGAAAGGGTCAGTCAACCTTGAAAGTGGTCAAGACCCATAGGTTGAGAAGCACTGCTCTAGAGCACCATCCTTAGGCAGTTTTATGGACAGAATAATGAAACTACTTTCAGAGTGTTCTGAGAACACTTGTCATTTAGAATAATAATAATAATACCCAAACTAAAGGGCATTAGCAAAATGATGGTCATAGGAAGCTAAGAAAACTAGGAGCTCCCTGGAAAAAGAAACTGGAAATACCCTTATTTTTCTTTATGGGTAGCGCTATATAGATACCCACTAAAATTTTTCTTTTTGAAAATTTTTGTCTATGTTATTACAGTGAATCCCCATCATTGTTATTTACAAACAGCAATCTACTCTTTTATGGTTTTTTTTTCAACTTTTAGGAACTTTATTTTCCTTCCACCTTTTTCCCTTTGCTCAGATGTATACAGAGCAGCTCAGGACCACTCAGTGGTGGCTCCAACTCCCTTGGCCTGCACTGTGGGGGCTGCTGACCAGTCCTCAATGGCTGGCTGTGCACTCCAGTCTTCTGTGGGGAACTGCTGGATGGGCACAGAGGGTACCTGCACACCATCAGACCCATCAGCCATCTCAGGTTGAGCAGCAGTGAACTAAGGAGCTGGTGAAGTCCATTTGCCCTGAAATTCTTCCTTGGTCACAGCCTTCTCAGCAGCAGCCTGCTCCTCCTTCTCAATCTCCTCTGGACCTCTGTAGAAGTAAAGATCAGGCATATCCTCCCATGGGTGCTCATGGGAGATAATACCTCGAATGCGGAGTACTTCCCTGGCCAGCATCCACCACATCAGACCCACTGAGTGAGCTCCCTTGTTGTTGCATGGGATGAAATGTCCACATAGCTTGTTACATAGAGCAATGGTAGGCAGGTTGACATAAGAGGCCTCTGTGAGTGACTGGTGGTCAGCCTTGGGATCAGTCACCACTAGAAGCTGTGGCTCCCTGAAGGCAGCTTGGATCTAGTTAGTGAAGGTCCCACGTGTGAAGCAGCCAGCAATGGGAATGGCTCCTGTGGCAGCCACAAACTTCAGCACTGCTCTCTCGCTGGCCAGTGTTCCTGGAGAAGATGATACTGACATCAGTAGAGTTCTCAGTAGCAACAATAGCTCGAGCTGCAAGCAACAGCTTCTCCCATGTCCTCTTCAGATTTATGATGTAGATACCATCGCTTTTCCTTTTATAAATGTACTGCTCCATCTGAAAGTCAATGTTGGTGCCACCTAAGTGAGTTCCTGCAGCAAGGAATTTGAGAACATCCTCCTCCTTCATCTGCAGAACATCAAGAGCTCCAGACACTGTCTATGTTTCCCTTTAAGTTCCCTTTAAGGAAATCAAGACAATTGCCATAAGAACCTGTCCGTCCCTGGGTGGGTAATGTGAAAGTAGCAATCTGCCCTTTGCAATTAAGAATTCTTGTTTTCTGCTCCATCTCTATCCTGTGCACCTTGTAGGAAGGACACATTTTGGGTTAAAAGTTTTGTGGATAGGTTGATGTCCCTCTCCTTCCACTGAAAGTCCTGCCTGGCCACTTCAGTCTCTATATCCCCCACTAGTAGGGTTACCCCATAGACACCCCATATCCTCTCCCATCCCAGGTCTCCAGCTAGTCCCAGAGATGTGGCCCTTCCCCACTGATTTACATTCTCATGACCAGCCTTCTTCTCTCTCCCCTTCTTCTCTATACCTGATAGTCACCTCCAAGCCCCTCCTCCCCCTCTCTCCCACACAGTTCTCTCTCTCCATTCACCTCTAATGACTATTTTGTCCCCCTTCTGAGTCAGATTCACCCATCCTCCCTTGGGCCCTCCTTATTATCAAGGAATATGTGTGTGTGTGTGTGTGTGTGTGTGTGTGTGTGTGTGTGTGTGTGTGTGTGTAATTTGTGGATTGTAGCATGGTTATCCCACACTTTATGACTAGTATCTAATTATAAGCAAGTACATACTGGGTCTGTGCTACTTCACTCTGGATTGTATTTTCTACTTCTATCCATTAGTCTGAAAGTTTCATGAAGGCTTTGGTTTTAGTAGCTGAATAGTATTCCACTGTGTAGATGTACCAGATAGAGCAAAGACAGAGGTAATGGCTAACCTATGACTGGCCCAACGTGAGACCAATCCCATGGGAGAGAGTCAATCTCTGACACTATTAATGATATTCTGCTGTGCTTGCTGACAGGAGCCTAGCATGACTGTCATCAGAGAGGCTCCACCCAGCAGCAGATGGAAACAGATGCAGAAACTCATAGCCAAATATCAGGTGGAGCTCAAGAAGTCTTGTGGAAGAGTGGGTGATAGAACTGAACTCCTCTTAGGAGTCAAGGACACCATAATAAGACCTACAGAGTCAACTAATCTTGGCCCATTGGGGCTCACAGAGACTGAACAATCAACCAAAGAGCATGCATGGGCTCAATCTACCCTACCAACATTCACAGCAGACATGCACCTTGGTCTTCATGTGAGTCCCCTAACAACTGGAGCATGGGCTGTATCTGACTCTGTTGACTGTCTTTGGATCCCCTTCCCCCAGCTGGACTGCCTGGCTCAGCCTCAATGGGAGAGGAATTGCTTAGTCCTGATGGAACTTGGTGTCCCATGGTGGGGTGGTACCCAGGTAGGGGCTTCACCTTCTCTGGGGAGAAGGGGAGGGGTAATGCAAGAAGGAATTTGTAAAGGTGGGACTGGAAGGAGAGGAAGGACAGGGTGGGGTCTGTGATTGGGATGTAATGTGGGTAAAAAAAACAAATTATGAAAAAAAGAAGTCTTATTTTCTTATGTCTTATGTGTAATAACAGGGTTACTAAATTCTGTCATTTTGTCGTGTGTGTGTGTGTGTGTGTGTGTGTGTGTGTGTGTGTGTAATGCTGAACCATCTCTCCAGTCACAACAAATGACTTTTTACATACCTGGAAACAATTAGAATATGATTGTGAAGGAAGAAACAAGAAATGGGGGGCCAGATATTGGAGGCAAATCTGGACTCTTTATATACCAGATATATATCAGAAGGTGTCAGAAATTCCATTTTTCTCAACAAAATTCCCATCTTATTAGATACCCATTAGAACAAACGAGTTTTTAGTAGCTATTTTACAATAAGATAATCTAATCAGTTGTTCAGGAGATGTATTCCAGTTAAAAGTATTCCCTGAATTAATATAAGATAAATACCTCTATTTACTTCCTTAGGTTGGCTGAACTGCAATGTCTAAAGCAAAATGCTTGCAACTCCTGCCAGAGTTATAATGGACTCTCCTTATGACTGATTCACCATCTATTTTCTCATGCCTCCTGCTACTTCCTCCTCCTCCTCCTTCTTCCTCCTCTCCTCTTCTTTATCTCCTCTTCCTTCTGAGACAGAGCCCAGGCTGGCTTGGAACTTGCTATGTGACCCAGCTTGACCTCTAACACTTGGTTTTCAGTTTCTCATTTCTTCCTTCTTGATAGTATCTCAATTGTTTTCAGTATCCAAAAAAAACCATTTGTTTGGGCCTGGAGAGAGGGCTCACTCTCCAAGAGCACTAGCAGTTCTTATAGAGGAGCCAGGTTCAATCTTTTTTTTTTT
>NC_034613.1:137118769-137153272 GCF_900095145.1 Mus pahari | reverse complement strand
CAGGCGCCGGACGACCGGGACCAGACCCGGGTCCCTCCTCAGCAGTCCGCTCTCCCCGGCAGTGCACTCCAGGTTCAATCTTAAAGCACTCATATATAAACTCACAGCCACATGTAACTCCAGTTCCAGTTGATTCAACTCTCTCTTCTGGCTTCCACCAGCACCAGGCATGCACATGCTACATAAGGCAAAACACCATAGACACAAAAATTTAAAAAAAAAAAGAAAGTTACTTGTTTGGGAGTGGAGAAATGAATCAAAATCAGAAGAAGACAATTAAAGATACACTATCAAGAGACTTAACCTCTGTGTGCTACTGGAAGCAGTCCTACTAGGGAAGTGGAATGATGCACACGTTTAGTGTTTCAAACCTTAAAAACACAAGACTGTGAACGTATTTCAAAGAACACCGAATTACCCATAATCTTGGAATATAGAGATAATGTCTCCTTCCACACAAGCACAGAGGTCAGATATATTCTCTTACCATAAAAAAAAAAGTTTTTCTCTGGACCAAAGTTTGGGCGGTTTTTTCTAGTAGCCTTTATAAGATGGAAGATTACCAAGACTGGGATCTTTCTGTCCCACTGTGTGTACAGCTCCCATGGGGACTGCTTTATATCACCACCATGGGATTTGACTGTCAAAGGTAACCTATGACTCCATGAGGCACATGCTATCTTTTGTAGTGTAAGCAATACAGTCCTTTGTCTTCTGGCTCAGGCATCTTGTGTCATCTGCCAGCATCTGTAAAACTGTGGCAGCCTAACCTGCTAGCTTACAGTTACCATAAAATAATATTTCACTGCGCCCGCTGTCCCTGACAGAAATCTTAGATTTATTGCTGAGAGTTAAGGACTTTGAGGTATTAAACAACTTCCCAGTCATTGGTTTTAGAATTCTACTGGGAAGTAGCGAATGCCAACATTTATAACTTTGTGCATGGACAGGCTACATGACCTTATGCAAATTGTAGAAAGGACCAAGGAAGTGAATATGCTGCCACTTAAAACTGGCTAGTGCATATGGAAACCATGAGGTCTGCAGGCTATAGAAAGGCACAACATGGTCTGTTACTTCTACTTCTGGTGTACCTCGACCTCACTTTGAAGGGCACTGGTATAGAGCATGCCCAGAAAATGCTATGATGTGAAAATATTTAAAGTAACTGAAGGATAAATGGGAGTTGTAGCTGTTATCTCCTGATCTACTATGTTTCAGTGGTGATACAAAAGACTAAGTATATTGACATCAATATCAAATTACATGGGATTATTTTTTATCATTTTATGTGTAACAAAATAATTTGAAAGAATTTAGGAGAGTAATTCAAAATTAAAAACCAGTAGTAAAATTTCCATTTATTTGTCAAATGACTGTGGGATGGAGAGATGAGTCAGTGCTTAAGATTATTTGTTATCCCTTCACAGGACCTGGGGTTAGTTCTCAGAACCCATATGGTAGCTCATGATCATCTGTAACTCCAGTTTCAGGAGCTCTAACACCCCATTTTGACCTCAGTGGGCACCAGGCACACACATACAGACATACACACAAGCAAAACACTAGTATACATAAAATAAATAAATTAAAATTGGGGTGTGAGATAAATGTGCTAGTTCTTAAGTCCATCTGTGTTTTCTCAGAAGATCATGGGATTTTCATCACATCATAGCTATTGCTGCTTTTCAAATATTCTTTATGTATGAAGAGTTAAATATATGACATGACATGTTTCATCGTAGGTATTTGATTTGTTTTGATTAGTTAGTATTTTTCATTCTACTTTTTAATAAGGGAAATCTTATATCTTTATTAACCTAGTATATATAATTTTGCCATGAAATAACTTACTGAATTTCATGCAAATTTCATGTTAAATTGATGGTTAAATGAACTTGTCCCTGATCAATAAGTTCTTTTAGCTCAAATTCAAAATAGTCACCTATTATTTTTTGAGAATAATTCTAATATAAGTTGTCTTTTTACATTAAAATAGTCTATGGAGCTGGAGAGATATCTTCATGATTAAGAGTATTTCATATTCTTTCAGAAGACCCAAGTTAGTGTCTCAATTTCCACATGCCATCTGGAACTCCAGCTACAGGGTATGCAATGCTCTCCTCTGGCCTCTCCAGGCATCCCACAAATACACACATAAATTAACTAAAAACACTTGGAAAATTCTAGAAATTAATATAATACTAAAGTTGAAAATGTCAAATATATTAATGTTTTTGTGTTTAAGTGAATCTTGTTTTTAACTGCCATGTCACCATATTCTATTTATTTAGAGTGCATAATTATAGCCCTTCAGCAGTCTTCATTTATATTGTTAATGGTTTATAAATCCATCTCTTCTATACTTCTAAACTTCCAAGAACCCTCTGAGATTAAATATTCTGTGATTTATCTTACCTTCTATGTAAGACTATTGAGAAATGTTGGTAAGAATTCCCGAGTATAGAGATGAAAGTCAAGGATGCCTGCTTTGTGGAAGCTAGCTAGCTGTTCAATATCCACCCCTTAACAGTTTCCCAAGATATTTAAAGACAATCAAAAAATTCAAGTGGAAAAGTCTCTACATAAATATGATTAGTGTAGAAATTTGGGGATTTTGAATGAAAGTCATTCTGGATTACAAAATATTTCTTAAACTGACTAGATACCAATGTTACTTAGATCAAGTTTGACTCTGTTATTGCTGAAATTCTTTGTTTGGCCACCTATAAACATTTACAAATGCATCTTAAAATTATGTCTAACAAATGATAACATGCAGAAATTGTATTGCTTTAGGAAATTGGATCTACTACTTAGGAAATGTGATCTACTCTATACTTAAGTATAACAACATGCCTTTCTGGCAGGTTCCCGGCCTTGTTCGATAATCATATTTTTGGTAGGCAGGCATTAGAGTTTGCCTTAAAAACGAATTCTCAAAATGTCTGGGTATGGTTTACAGTTCACAACTCTGTTGAGGTGGAGACTTGAGGGTGATAAACCTGTAGGAACAAAGCACCTCTAATATGTCCTTTGATTTAAACATTACTGAGAAAACACATAGAATTCAGCTAAAACATGCACCTACAAATCCAAAGTCCATAATTTGCAATGTGAAGTGAAGGAATGTGTGGAAAGCCAGAGATTCTTCATGAAACTGAGAGGTTAAGGTTCCCCCCCACCCCCGCCCAACAACCTCACTTTTCTCAGCTCTCCGTGGTCCCATGAAGGGGAGAGGAGCAGTGTTTGGGATCCTAAGATTAAGTCTTCAGATACTGGGATCATCATCTTCCTCCATTCTGGAAAGCTGGGAGGGTCATTAGAGAGGAGGTAAAGTTGAAAACTAAACACACTTGACTTTGTGACCTAATGTCAATCTTGGGGAATGAGGGCCATTATCAAAAGACACAAGGCATGAACCTATGAAGAGCATTATTAGTGACATTTTGTGACTCTTGGCTTCAATGCCATAGAGAGAACTAAAAATTCAAAAGTAGAATGATGTACAGCCAGGGACAGCTAAGGCTGGCCGGACCACCTTTTCCTTAGGAGATATATCCTAATTGAGGCCTAAAGACCTATGAGTACAAGTAGAAACTGGCAGAATGGCTAACATGGGTGATAAACAGCACAGCATGGAAGAGAGAATGGATTTTCCACACAGTATCTGGCTAGGACTTAACTCTATGTCTTAAGAAATCAGGCCTGTGATAGTTACCATCCTTATATGCAGCAGCTCAAACATTCAGAATTCTGAAGTCTAACATTTACCGAGATACAGTTGTCATTCAAACTTATATTTCCTTCTGTATTTTCAGCTGTGTTGGTGGTTTGCAATGTCCATAATTGGACATTGTCAAGTCAACCTGTCCACCAATCCTCCTTTCTAATCAAATAAACTCAGCAGCTTTCTATGCGTCTGATCAATCTACTTTGATTTAGGCACTTATCTTTCTCCATGTCACTACCAGGCTGTTGGATATAAAATACATATCAAGATCTATAAATCCACTTTATGAACAGTCAATGGTCTTTCCTTGTTGCCTCTGGGAAAAGAAGCAAACTTCTTTGCAAAGCAAAATAGTTTGTTGATAAACAAGTTCTATAAACAACCCCCAAAGCCTCTCAAATATTATGTTTCCATGGTATGAATTTATACCCATAGCCAGTTCCAAAGTACCACAGTTGATCAATCTGATCACACATAAACAATGGGTTTCCAGCTGGTACTAGCACAAGTGTCCCAAACTCTTTTTTATTAGATATTTTCTTCATTTACATTTTAAATACTATCCCGAAAGTCCCCTGTACCCTCCCCTGCCCTGCTCCCCAACCCACACACTCCTGCCTCCTGGCCCAACAGCTGTGTTGTTCAGAAATGGAGATTGATACCTGAGTATCATAAGAGATGTTTTGGGGGAAGCAAACTCTTAGACATTTCATCCCTATGTAGAAGTGCACAAAGTGGGCTCTCTACAGCCTGAGAGATGTTCTTCAGAAAAGAGATCCAGGACTAGAGAGGCTGGGAGTGAAGACAATTTGAAGTTGATGTGCATCAAAGTAGAAAGGGGTCCTAAAAGATTAAGCTAGTCACCAACTCTGCTTGCCATCCACCTACTTCCGAAAACACATATACATGTGTGTGGGCACATATGTATGCATATGTGTGTGTACTTTTCTGGAGGCCTCCTTCTCATTATTTTTGAGATATACTGGATATATCAGCATCATTGAAGCTACCATATTGTTTGGAACATTTTCTGCATCTTCCTGTGGATGCCTTAAGGATAGGAATCACTTATTTTTTATAGTTCAGTGACAGGTTAGGTGCTCAATAAATATGTAGTGATTAAATGTGTAAGGGGGAGAGTTGGTGGGAGCAGAAATAGGAATAGCTTAGGTTGGCCTAGAGAATGGGTACAACAATCTCAGAAGACTGAATGGGAAATTAGAGCATGGAAACCCTTGAGGCTCCTCCCATGCCTCAACTAACTTTCTTATGCTTTCTTGTTTGATGTAGTCCGCAAAAATAATGCCCATATGATGTAAGCTTGGTAAAAACTGGAAAAGAGTTTCACAGGTTCCTTCTGATTAGCTTTTGCTATGTTTTTTTTTCTTTTATTAAACACTCTCGATTAGATTATCAGGGACATCTAGAAGTTGTGGGTAAAGTGTTGGCACAGCAAAAGAACCTGTGCCCAGCCTCCAAGCCGGAGGTGAGAGGAGGTTTAGATGCATTGTTCAAAGGGATTTCCCTGAAGTCTGATTATCATCTAAGTACACTTCACACTGTAGCTCCCCTGCTTGCAACATGTAATTACCAATATTACTAGCATGTCTAATTTGACAAGTGATGTAGAGGGTGAACATTAAGTGGGAGCTGTAACATTTAGCAATGTATGCTACAGAGCTCAGCTTTGCAGTGTCACCAGGATCATCTGTATGTGCCAAGCAAACCTTATGAAGATGTTGGATACTAGAAAATCAGTGAGAGAGCATTTCTTTCCTTTAAAATTTATTTTATTAGATATTTTCTTCATTTACATTTCAAATGCTATCCCAAATGTCGCCTATACACCCCCTGCCCTGCTCCCCACCCACTCACTCCCACTTCTTGGCCCTGGCCTTCTACTGAATGGGGCATATAAAGTTTGCAAGACCAAGGGGCCTGAGAGAGCATTTCTTTCTCCTTTTCTCCTCTCTAAACTTGTGGTTCAAAGCCAGTAATTAAACTTCAAAAACCAACATTTACCATTGATACAAGTCCATTTAGCCTCTGTATTCAAGTAGTGGACTGTTATTTCTACCTAATTCTCTTCTCTTAGTATTCATGCCTCTTAATGGCATCAATGAGAGGGGATGCCCTTGGTCCTGTGAAGGCTCCATGCCCCAGTCTACAGGAATACCATGGCTGGAAGGAGGGAGTGGGTGGTTGGGTAGGGGAGTACCCTTATAGAAGCAGGGAGTTGGGGGATGGGATGGACAGTTTGTGAAGGGGAAACCAGGAAGGGGGATAACATTTGAAATGTAAATAAATAAAATATCCAATAAAACAGCAGCTAGAGATGGTTGGTAGGTGTTTGAGTGGCATAAAATCCAAGGGGAACAAAAAGAGGTAGAATAATTATCTGGACAATTATAAATATTAAAAACTACAATGGAGAAATTTGATATTTGGCCCAAACAAATTATAACCCCATTAACAAATTTGGTTATTATAACCTTGCATTTAGCTAACATTCCATTCTCTTTCTTGTCCATAGAATATTAGTGTTAGTTATCTTATTAATAATATCTTAATTACTGAAGTTCAAATATTTGAGATACTCTAATTTTTAAGTCCTTTATCAACTTACTCGAGTCCTTTTTCTTTTACCTATGAATTGTCAGGCATACATATCTTGCCTTGAGTGTAGATGGAGCAGGTAACATGGATATGAATGTTTTAGAACCGTCACTGCTGTGGGTCTACAAGAATGTAACAAATTTGTTGTTACTTGTAGATTTAAAAGAATCCATTGAATAATATTAAACTAAAGATTTGAATGTGGGTAGGGGAACAAGGAAGAAGGAAAGACAGAATGGAGAGCTAAGGACTGTGCTGATTAAGCTGGCATCCCTCTTTAGCTTTCACATGGTGCCAGGTCATCCAGAGATGTCAGGCTAATTTGTCTCCATACTTAAAAAATACTTTCATCATTGTACTCCTTTATTGAATCTTCTGGATCTTTTCCTGGTTCTGCAGCCTTGATACATAAGTATAAAGACTGTTATTTTAATCTAGAAATAGCCATTTATTCTGCTCCAAGTTAATTTCCTAGTCTAACTTTTAGTTCTTTGTCAAGCATCATTGCCGTGAGATCCATCATTAAAAAACAAAAACAGAAACAAAAACAAAAACAAAAAACAAAACAAAACAAAACAAAACAAAAATATGGCTAGGATGTGCCTAGTCCCACAGAGACTTGATGTTGGGAGAATACCCAGAGGGTCCCCCAACCTCTCAGAGGAGAAGGGGATGTGGAAATCGGGGGAAGGGTTGTGTGAGGGGTGACTGGATAGAGACACAGTAAGCAGGGTGTAAAGTGAATAAATAAAAAGTAAAATGAAAGAAAGGCAAAAAATGAAGGCACAGAATGAAAACAGCTACATATACACTTAAAAAAAAAAAAACAAAGCAAAAAGCATGGCATATCTACAAAAACGAAAACTAGAATTGACATGCGAGCCAGCATTCCCACTCCAGGAAATGCGTAGAAAGGTGATGAAGAGAGCATGTCAGAAGCATAACTGTGCTCCATGCTATTTTTAGGACTATTCACAATAGCCAAGATGTAGAAGCAACCTAAATATACACCAACAGAAGAACAAAGAAACTGCAATACTACACACACACATAACTGTGTATGCGATACTCTAGCATATGATTCAGTCTTTTAAAAAGAGGGAGATCCTGTCATCTGCAGCAACAAAGACGACTGGGAGAACATAAAACATTACTAAGTAGTGCATGCCAAGCATAAACAAGGCAAATTCTCCATGCTCTCAATTGGATGGTCAATGCATTTATAGAAACTGTGAATGGAGTGGTTATCCCAGGGGTTGTGTAATGACTGGTACAAAGTACACGATTTCAATTAGAGAAAAGCTCAAGAACTGTACACAACTATAGTTAATAGTTAATATATTATGTATTTGAAAATAGCAGAGTTGATTTTTAAATATTCTCACCAAAAAATCAATAAGAATATGAAGTGATAGGTTTATTAATCAGTTTGATTAAGCCACAATGTATGCTTAGTCCAAAACATTGTATTCTATGCAATGAATATGTACAGTTATTCTTTGTCAATTAAAACTAAATTTCAATAAGATCTTACTGCCATGTTCCTCTCCAATACCAGGTACCTGGAAGCATATAGCCCCTTCCTGTAATACTGTGCCCTTATGTTCTCTCTGGCATTCAGATTTTGGCATCCCTTCTGTGGGTTGTTTTGCTAGCTTATGACCTCAGAAGTGCTCCCTCCTGTTTGCTTTAGCACCCATCACTGCATTGTGAAGGAAAAGAAGTTGTTCTTGTCTAATTCCCACTGCGAATCTGGAAGCCAATTCTGCCAAAAGAGCCATGTGTTATTTTACAGAGACTGAAAGCATGAAGGGAAAGGATTTGTTCTGTGGCTGCTTGTGTCGAATATTCAAGTTCATTGTTTACATTTCTTTCTTTTATCAACTACTCCTGGACCTTGGAACAGGTTATATTAGCCTATGAGCAGCTGGTTGGCTGACTGTTCTCAATATTTTAAAACACTTCACATTTTCTGGGTTAGTGTTTGCAACCCTGTTGAGTTTTCCCTTCTCAACCTGCTTCCTACTAAGAATAGAATGTGACGAGAGTGACCTCCTTGAGAGAGGATCTGGAGCAGCCTTCTCAAACCTGGACGGGCACTACTATTACCTGGGTTTCTTGTTCAAATCACATTCTTGTTCATCAGGTCTGGGCTAAAGCACAAGACTCATTGTGCATTCCTATCAAGCTCCTAGATTCTGGTGCTACTGCCGGTACAGGCTACACTTTGGGTGGCCAGGGTGTCAATGCCTTTGATGCTATGAGTCATGAACAACAAGTTATGTTTGAGATCTACCATTTTCTATGAATGTGGATAGTGTATGCATTACATTTTGGAAAGAGTTTGGTAAAACTTTAGCTTCGTGGGCAGATAGTAGTGAACCTACCAGCTCTCTTGTGCATCTTCTCTGAGATTTTATATGATTGGTCTAAAAAAGAGGAAGAAAGACCAAAATCTTGAGCTAGAACAATGGTTCTCAGTCTGTGGGTTGTGACCCTTTTGGGAGTTGCATTTCAGATATTCTGCATATCAGTTATTTACATCGCCATTCATAAACATAGCAAAATTACAGTTATGAGTAGCAATGAAATAATTTTATGTTGGGGGTTCACCACAACATGGGGAACTGTAATAATGGGTCACAGGCATTAGAGAGGTTGAGAATGACTACTCTAGAATGACCTTTTCCCCACAGCAATATTCAGGTTGACAGTGCCTCTAGAGTTAGTGCTGAACTAGTGGCTTCCTCAGGGGTCTTGTTCAGGTATTTAACACTGGGATCCTGAGAAATACAGATTAATCATACCTGCCAAAGCCTCCTAGAGGTAGCATCCTTTCAAGCTAAAATGGTATTCAACTGTAATTAACAATGGTGACAAAGGCTGTGGCTATTTTTCATCTCCTAGTTTTGATCACTCATCCCTTCCCTTGAGATGCCTCATTTGATTTCAGCTATTGATGCTTTAGCACACATATTTTCAAAGTCTCTGCAAACAGCCTAGTAAGTCCTATATTTCTAGGAGCAAAAATGGCCTTAGGCATGGCAATTGTTTTGGAAACTATCTACCTGCTAAATATAAATATACTGGTGAAGTCAATAGAAGTATATGGCTCAGAGCTGGCCATGGGGCCCACCCCTGTAACATGTCATAAGCACTTGTCTCCATTCAATTGCATCATTGCCTTTTTTTATCTTTTCCAATCCCATTCTCATCTCTCAGTCACACTAGTCTTTTTTATTTTCCTATTTCTCAGAAGGCAGCATGGTGGCTGGAACAGAACTCATTAGAAGTGTGACGGAGAATGGGGTTTATCTCCCTTGTCTTTGATGACAATACTTGAGATTGCCTTAGGTCAAAGAGTATATCTATGTCCCAAAGTTCAATAGTTTTTAAAAATCCCTGCCCATCTCTATTACTGTTAAGAAATGTTTTCATAACAGTTTGAGCATTTTTATTTTAGTATTCAAGTTCAAATTTGTTATCTCATGAACTAGTGATCCTTGCTGAAGCTTGAGCTATATAGGTAGGGTTAGATACTAGAAACAAACAAACAAACAAACTCTCTTGGTTGTGGGAAGGGAAGTACAAGTTCAGAAGCTTGAAAATGTAAGCAAGTTTTGCTGACTTGGCTTTCACAATTCAGGGAGTTATTAACCTTCATTAATTTCTCTACCTCCCACAAGAGGGCTTTATTGATTTTTCTTAACATTGCACACTTTATACAGGAGACTGAAGCTGACCCGCAAACATTTAGTTTGCTATTTTTCATGACCTCAATTAAAGTCAACAGGAGATACCCCAAGTCTACAAAACCTAGGACACCTCTAGATAAGCAGACTGTTTACCCCTGATTCTTTTCCTTCTAGGCTCACCTTTCATTTGATATATAGAACACTCTGAAGTTTCTACAGGGATAACCATGCCATATTTATTTTCCAGTTCATTTATTTGCATGTAGTGATTTTGTTTTAGCTGCAGTATCACAAGGAACAACCCCCAGAATACCCAGGATTAGTGTCTTTCATGAAGTTTCAGCTTTAAATGCCCAGTTTGCTGTCATACTCTAGGCTCATCTCGCTGCTATTCCTGAAAGAGTATCATGTTTCTAAAGCATTATAACAATTGGCTCCAAATATCTTTGACCCATGCATTACACTATATAGGTTTCCCTCTTTCAACACAATAAACACTAAGCAAATAGCTTCTTGACTAGCTGTTCGGCTTTGTGCCTTCTTTTCCTTCTCCAAGCCAGGAGTTTGTCTGGCTTGAACTTCAGCAGGTTTTGTGCATCAGCCCTGTTGTGTCTAGAAAAGACTATTTTCTTGGTGTCGCCCACCACCTTTTATTCTTAGTCTTTCCATTTATCTTCCACATAGATCCCTAAGCCTTGAAGGTAGGGGTAGGCATGTCATATAGACATCCCGTTTAGGGCTGAGTGCTCCACAATCTTGTATTCTCGGCATGTTGATTAGTTGTGGGTGTCTGTGTTAATTGCTATTTCCTACAAGAAGAAGCTCTTCTGATGAGGGCTCAGTGACGCATTGATCTATGAGTGTAGCAATTCATCAATAGGAGTTGTTTTGTTGCTATGCTCATTTAGCATAATACTCATAGTAAGCTTTTCTCTAGGGTCTATAACAAATCTAGTCTCAGAACATTGGCTTCATTAACAGTGTTAGGTTTCCATCTCATGGAGTGGGTCTTGAATCCAAGCAACAAGTAGCTAATTATACCCCCATAAAATTTTACCACCATTATAGCAGTGGGCATATCTTATAGGCAGATTTTTAATATAGCTCATAGAGTTCAGAGTTTCATGAGATTGTTTATTAATTTTTCTCTTTTGTTAGCATACATAACATCTTCCAGTGCTATGAACACTAGTCAGTAGGGGTGAAGCTTCTAGTTGAGCACCAGCTTGATTGATCCATATTCAGTGACAAAAGTATGTGGCATCTTTGGCAATAGAACTTTACCATCAGGATATGTAGGGTAACCAAGAAGATTAGCAATAACCTGTAATGTTTAGGAGTGTCTATGGAAACCCTTTTGCTAACAACTCAAAAAAAAAGATGTAACCCATTCCAGGTACTGGAGGTTTTATTTGGTAGCATATGATGTTTGGGGATATTTTTCTCTATTATGTGATAACTCAATTTAAACTTCTGTCATATAGGCTAATATTGTAGAAAACTTTGCCAGTAGTGGGTTTTGCTTGATATGGCTGTCCCTTTATCATTATAACACTTTATCATTATAACACTGCATTCTATTGGCCCTTCCTTGGGAGATACTCCTCCTCTCAGCCCACCCCAGCTGTCCCTCACTAGCTAACTAATGTCTGTGAGTATTCTACCTATACCATGCACAAATGACCTTACTTAAAATGGGGCATAGAAACAGAGAGTTCTCAAATGATGAAACAGAAATGACTGAGAAATGCTCAACCTCCTTAACTGTCAGGGAAATGCAAATCAAAGCTACTTTGAGATTTCATCTTACACTAGTCACAATGGCCAAGATTAATAAAACAAGTGATGGCCAGGAGTGGTGGTGCACACCTTTAATCCCAGCACTCAGGAGGCAGAGGCAGGTGGATTTCTAAGTTCAAGGCCAGCCTGATCTACAAAGTGAGTTCCAGGACAGCCAGGGCTACACAGAGAAACCCTGTCTCGAAAAACCAATAATAATAATAATAATAATAATAATAATAATAATAATAAAACAAATGATAGCTCATGCTGGCAAAGATGTGGGGTAAGAGGAAGAGGAACACTCATTCATTGCTGGTGGGAGTGCAAAATTGGACAGCCACTATGGAAATCAATATAACATTTCCTCAGGAAGCTGGGACTCTATTTATCATAAATCCAACTATACTACTCTTAAGTATATACCCAAAGGACTACAGATACTTGTCCATCATTGTTCATTGCGGCTCTATTGGAAACAGCCTTGATGACCATCAAGTAATGAATGGATAATAAAGATGTAGTACATTTAAAAAATGGAATACTATTTACCTGTTAAGAAAACAATGACATTATGAAATATATAAGTAAACTAGATTGAGGTAGACACAATTATGCTGAGTGAAAGAACCCAGATTCAGAAAGACCAACTGCATGTTTTTTCTATCTCTATAGAAAGACTCCATGTTCCTACTACTGAGTTCCTGATCTCTTGGAAAGAAGGGACTAAATCCTCACTAATCTGTCTCTTGTAGTTTTAGTACTTGTAAGCTTTTTGTTTGAGCTTTTCCAAATGAAAGTGGTTTTACTATTTACTTCTGATTATAAAGCACAGTGCTTATTGATGTAAAACTCCCAACAACATGGAATATTGTAACAAAGGAAAGAACAACCCTATCTTCTGTCACTTAGGGATTAAGATGACTTACAGATTTCCGTGCCCTTTTCTGCCCATAGATGCAATTTTATCCAATAGACTTGCATGCTTTTAATCAAAATCCTGTTATTTCAGCAAGTACAGATATTTAAATAGGAATTTATTTCCATTGTGTTGAACAGAGCATAAACATACAACGAGGACTGTTTATAATTCACATAGTTTTTTTTTTTTTAATTCCCCTCCAATTTCTGTGGTTTTTTTATTTCTTTAACCAGGGCCCCCAGCACTCTGGGAGGGGCAGCCTTGGCTGTCATGGTTGCCAGGGGGAGGAAGAGAAGGAAGCAGGTGCAGGTGGTCAGGCAGTGGGAGGCAAGCTCCATGCTGTCACTTCTAGGAGAATTGGCCTTCTCTATTCCTGCCAGGTGGGAGTTGAAGTGACGTCAATTTCTCATTTTATATAGTCACCTTATTTTTTCCTACTTCCTCTATCCCTCTGCCTACTGCCCATACAGCAGAGGGGAGGTATCTGCAGAGAGTTCTGTGTGGTTATCAGGTTCCTCAGGCGATTCTGAGTTAGAGGGTGAACAGCTATTCTCTGAGCCCTGCTGCTCTGATCATTGCAGACAGGTGCATCTCATGGCTGAATAGGAATCGCCTGGGGAGATGGTTAATAATACAAACTCCTGTACCTTAGTCCTGGAGATTCTGATTCTGTAGGCCTGGGATGCAGCCCAAGACTTTATTTTTAAGAGCCCTAAATGCTTCTGATGAGAAGTGTGGCTAGCCCATTCTTTCCTCTCTGGCTGGTCTGAGGTGTGATTTTTGGGCCACCTTCATTGTCATCACCAGGAAGCTTATAAGAAATGCAGGATTGCAGGTGGCATCTGCTATGCCAGTGCTTGTAGTTTAATAAAATCCCCAGATAATTCTTAGTGCACACTAAAGTTTGAGGAGAGCTATGATGGCCCAGTGACATAAAAATGGATGAATTTTCCTTTGTGGGGTTTAGGTAAAAAACAGCATACCTTATGAAATTCTTACCAAATTATTTGTAGGTGAAATTTCATAAGAACAGACTCGGGGCTTATATAGAATTTTCCTAAAAGAGAAATGGCGAAGAGTATAGTATGATTCCATTTTAGAGGAAACTGTCATCATTTTAAATGCTGGCTTACCCTTGATGTTATGCATGCTTCATGAAAGAAACAAAGACATATGCATATTTTAGATTAAAGGTTAAAATCGGACCATATTTTTTTCTGTTCCAAATGATTTGACATCTCAGCTCTTAGATAAAAAAGCTTTTTTGTAAAAAAAAAAAATAAGAAAGAAAAATCAAGTGGTCTTAGGTAGTGTTTTTGCCAACGTGTGCACTGCTGATGTCCATCCAATAACAAGTGTATTTCAGGAGAATAAAAACAGCAATTCAGTGTTCATTTTAATCAGTGAACTCATGCTCCACACAAGTTCCTGTGGAGCCATCATTCAGGCAAACCTTTGCCCTTCTTTGTTGTTTGTGAAAGCTTCGTAACTAGAATTGTGACTCATCTAGATGTGTCCCAGAAAAAAAAATCATCCTTATGCTTCAGCATGCTTAACATTTAAGTTATTATTTAATAAAGTCACTGTAAAGACATATTTTCTTTTCTTCCACTTAGAGGGGTCATGACAGTGCTTTTCTATTTATTTGGTTTAGATGCAGGGTAAAATCCAAGAAAAGGTCCTTATGATTAGCTGGCATTCAGGGCTCCATGTGTCCCACTTTTGTGATTTTTCTCTTTCAGAGACACTTTTCTTCAGTTCTTACAGCCCATATAACTCCTCTGTGTCCTCTTGCCCATCCCAACACTCACCTATGGATGATTTCTCAGCATCTCATATGTTTAATAGACTTTTGTATTCTTCTCTGATTACTTTGGACTTCCCCAAGCTGGAACCTGGGTCAGAGGGTTTGACTTAACCCAACAGGATGTTTGTCATTCTGCTGGAAGGTGTTAGCATAGCAGCTTTGTAAGAAATTAGGTTCCTTCAGTCCCTGGCATGCCATAGATCTTGTCCTTGGGTTTGAAATAATACTTTTGTGCCTTCACATACTGTGTTCTTCTTCCACGAAGGAAGACTATGAGGAGACACAACATTGCTTTTTTGTTTGGTTGTTTTCCCCTTTCTTTCTTTCTCTTTTTATTAGATATTTTCTTCATTTACATTTGAGATGCTATCCCCTTTCCTAGTTTCCTCTCCGAAAATTCCCTATACCCTCCCCATGCCCTGCTCCCCAACCCACCCACTCCTGCTTCCTGGCCCTGACATTCCCCTGTACTGGGGGATCTTTTATTTTATTATTTTAAGCATGTATTTTCCTACACATATGTATGTGCAGTATATATGTGCCCAATGCCTATAGAGGTCAGAAGAGGGAATTGGAGTTCCTGTAACTGGAGTTACATTTGGTTGTGAGGCTCTGTGTGGGTGCTGGGAACTGAAAGAAGGTTCTCTGCAAGGGCAGCAAGTGCTTTTAACCCCTAAGTCATCTCTCACCATCACCTCACCATCGCTTTTAGAAACAGGGACCATTTGCTGAGTTTTCTAAGCATCCCAGTCCAGTGATTTTTCTCATATGAGTGTTTGTCCTAGGTTAACCTATGTTAGATGAAATGAAATATGGGCACTTTGCTTTTCCCATATCCTGAACTGGGGTTTTACAACCAGAAAGAAAAATAAAAAAAAAAAATAGATGTTAGTGTGTACTTAGCAAAATCTGATCCTATAACTGAGTTATAAATAAAAATCTTTGTTTCGTAAAGGCAAACAAGGCCTTGGGCCAAAAGATAAACCTTACATAAAATTTCATCTTTAGATATTGCATGTTTAATGTTTAATGTTTGTGTCTAGGGTAAGGATTTTTTATTGTATCCCAGCTGTCAGTATCGACATTTGTGTCTTTTCTGGGTATAACTTGGATCCTGCTTAAGTAAGAGACTACAGTGTGAGATTTGTGTGCTCTACATGTGTCCCAGCTCTGCTTGCCTTTGCTTTGGGATGTCATGATCCTAATTAGAGCCTCCAAAACAGAAATATGCTTTATGATTCCCGTTTTCATTTTAGTGAGGTGCTAGAATAGTTATCTTGAATTGTATTTTCTCTATTCATTTAATTGCTTTTCTCAAATTGGCATTGTAATGTCATCCATGCATGCCCCATTTTTAAAGTAATAACATGCATTTAAGGTAAGGGCACAAGAAAATCAAATTTGTATAAAACCAGTTTTTATTTCCAATGCTTTGCTTTCCTTGCCTGGACAAGCCTTTGATCTGGCACATTAGCTCCCACTGATGAGGAGAGAAGGGAGGCTGTCTTCCTGGGGTTTGTGCTTAGTGCTAAGAAAATGAGACAGGTCTCTGGGGTGGCTGAGTTTAGATATCTGCAAAAATTAGTAAATTCTCCTGAAACATCCTTTAAAAAAAACAAACAAAAAACATCATTGGTGATCTGGCCTAAGGACTGAAAGGAAAAGAAACTAGAGTTTTGTTTTGTTTTGTTTTGTTTTGTTTTTGCCTTCTGGGTTTCCCAGACTGGAGGGTGTGGTGGATAGCCCATCTTTTTAGTATTTTCCACAACAGAGGGCAAAGTGAAGACTGGAGTATCAAACTTTAACCAGTAAACCCACCAGGCAAACATATAAAGAATGAACACACAGCTCTATAATCTCAACCCTCAGAAGATGGAGGCAGGAGGATTATGAGTTTAAGGCCACCCTCAGCTACACAGTCAGATCCTATCTCAAACATATAAAGCAACAAATAAGAGGGAAAGAAAAGGGATGCCTTAGCACCATTTTCACCTTTCTTTGGAGGTCACAGCAGCTAGACACTTGACTGGATTCAAGAAAAGGCATCAAAGAATAGCTCCTTTTTAGTAGAAGAAACGTCAAAGAATTTGAGGCAGCTAAACAAACAGACAGACAGATATGTATTCATTAAACTTACAGTTAGATACTTAAGATGTGAGATTTAGTTGTGATTTCCTTGGGGGGAAGGGGAATGAACACTGTGTCTTTGCTAAAACCCTCCTTTGGAGATATTTTGTCTCTGAGCAAACCATCATTGTTCCTGGATACTGTACCATTTAGCTGACTTGGTGTGACAGTTTTAATTAATCTCTGAGAAGGGTAAGTTGCCTGAGGAGATTCCCAGGGGAGTCTGACATGACAGGCAGCAGTTCCTACTGAAATATCATCCCTATCTTAACCCAAGAGAAGCAGTAATAATAGGTAATAATTTTACCTATACATTGAAATTTATTGGAAAAGAAGGGCTACAGCGGGTAAGGGAGAATTTTCACAGTCTACAGGTGATATTGTCCTTGAAAATAACAGTGAATTAAGACCTGCAAGCCATTGTCTGTCTATGGAGTACTTAGGTTTTTCTTGAAGGTTTTTTTACTTGAAGGGCTCAGCAAGATAAAGTTCATTTCAGTATGAAAAAAAAGGAAGATAAAAACTTAGATATAGGAGATGAAAATATTTTGATCATGAGGTTCTAAAGTGGTTCTTAAAATGCCATCTTTGATAACAAAATACAACTGATGCTTTTTGTCTTCCATTCTTTTCACCTTCCTGGGCCTTTTTCTGTAGCTGTACTGGCCATTTCCTGCACATGCTGAAGAGTTTTTCAGGTCAATTCTGTATCTTGCTCAGTCTGCAGATACCATAGCCTGGAAATATGGTAGGAGAGTTAGCACATACAGGTACAACTGTTCAACAAAAGAGGCCAAGGGTGGGCCCCTAGATGTTTCCTCTTCTTCTTTTTTTTTTCCAATTTTTTATTAGGTATTTACTTCATTTACATTGCAAATGCTATCCCGAGAGTCCCCTATACCCTCCCCCCACCCTGCTCCTCTACCCATCCACTCCCACTTCTTGGCCCTGGTGTTCCCCTGTACTGGGGCATATAAAGTTTGCAAGACCAAGGGGGCCTCTCTTCTCAATGATGGCCAACTAGGCCATCTTCTGCTACATATGCAGCTAGAGACTCGAGCTCAGGGGGTACTGGTTAGTTCATATTTTTGTTCCACCTACAGGGTTGCAGCCCCCTACAACTCCTTGGGTACTTTCTCTAGCTCCTCCATTGGGGGCCCTGTGTTCCATCCAATAGCTGACTGTGAGCATCCACTTCTGTGTTTGCTGCTGTGTGTTTTCTTTCTCTGTGTGTGTTTTCTTCTGTTTTACTGCTGTGTCTACAAATCTCTGATGAGTGTTTTCTCATTTCAGATATTTGAAATTTATAAATCATTTTAATATCTGGGAGAGCAAGCCCACTAATTTCTCTTCAATACTTTTCATGGTTATATTTTCTGCCCGTTTACTGTTTTTTATGAGCTCCACAAATATATCAT
This sequence comes from Mus pahari, assembly GCF_900095145.1. NCBI lineage: Eukaryota > Metazoa > Chordata > Mammalia > Rodentia > Muridae > Mus > Mus pahari. The sequence continues at coordinate 137,135,175 of NC_034613.1, read as the reverse complement.
TAGATTAAGCACCATTCTCATGAGATTATGTTGGGCATCACATTACCTTTCATTTGGGAAGAATGGATGCCATAATGAGATTATGTCTACCCAAACACAAATATGGTATTCAAGTCTTCTTTAATAAAGATATTGGCGTAATAACCAAACAGTTTTTGCTACAATTATTTCTAGGGTATTTCTAGTGCATGGTGTTATATTTTCTTTAATAATTTGAGTTTCTTAGTATGTAAATTATTAATTTCAGCAAGTGCATTTGCCTACTTTTAAAAATATGCTTATTAGTTGTATTTTTTCATATTAAGTTTTTTGCCTTAACTAGGTATGCTATCATAATATGGGCAAATAATAAAAATTCTATCTTCTGCTTATCAATAATCTTATTTTGATATGGTCTTGTATTAAGCAGATATTCCAGATCAATATTAAATGGAAACAGTCTTGTTTTTCAAGCAAAAACTAAAGACATTAATTATATAGCCAGAAACCCATTTCCATATTCCAAATTTCATACTGCAATGTGCTTTGTTTTGTCAATAACAAGCACTATCTAGCCATTTATGCAGGGTGAGTAAAATTTTATCATTTTACTGAGCTTATTATAAATAATTTATGCCAGATGTGGTGGAGAACACATTTAATTCCAGCACTCAGGAGGTAGAGACAGGAGAAGCTCTATAATTTCAAGTCTAGCCTTGTCTATATTGTGAGTTTTAGGTTAACCAGGACTATATATGTAGTAAGATCCTATCTTCAAAACAAAACAAAACTCGCAATTTATAGAAATTCCCTTTGAAAATGCCCTACAGTCAAATATCTCTTTATTTTTCTCATCTTTGCTTCTTTTGCTTCTCTATTGCTTCTTTATCAAAGCTTCTAATATTTGTAATCTTCTCTGGGAGATTTTCAAGTTTTCAGCATGTTGGTTGAAGGGGTTGAATCCTATCCCCCAACTGGAAGGCTTAGTTCACAATTCCTTCTAGGTATTTCAGTGTTTTATTTCATATCCAATGTGCTCAGTCTTTTTTTTGTTATCAGGAACTCCCTCCATGGGGCAGTTTCCTTTGAAGTTTTCAAATACTTTAACACACTTTATCTCTTTTTCTTTTCTGTTGCTTATGCTTCTCCTGCTATACAGACTGGCTTCAAATTCATGACCCAACTTGTTTCAGCCTCCCAAGAGATTACAGACATGCGTCACTAATACTGGGTTGCCTTTTGTATATGTATGAAATAAATGTATGAACCATTCTCCCTAGCTCTTAGGTCTTAAACTTGAAGGCTATTCTTAAACTCCTCTCACATTCCACATGCAACCCATCAGCAATCCTGTAGGTTCAAAGTCTCTATTGCAATCCCTATTTAACCATGTATCACTCCACTTCTCCCTTTCCAGTTCAAACTCCCATCCTCTCTTGCAAAATGGGACTTTTACAGCCATACTTAAAAAAAATTCTAATTGTTTCTTGTTGTTTGTTCATTTGTTTCATACATCGACCAGAATGGTTTTTCAAAATTGTAAATCAAATCACATTCTTTTCTTGTTCAAAAGTTCTTCAAATGGCTTACTCTTGTGGACTGGCATATAGATTCTCACTGTTGCCCCAAAGCTCAACTCCCAGTTATTGATGCTTTACAGGACTCATTTCAGAACCTAGTGTCTTAGACTAGCAAACATTGTAAACAATTCTGGCAGATAATGGTTCTTTGGTTCTCATCACAGAGTCAACTATGGTCACAGCTGGACTAACAGGGCTACTCTGAAGGGTCAACACAGTTCCATCAATGTATCTGGGTCTTTGGCTTGGTGAATAAAAGGATGAGCTCACCTGGGACTCTTGACTAGAACTGCAACCTGACAGTATAGAGATTTGGACTTACATGGTATCCATCATCCCTCAGACTGAGCACTCCCAAACCATGATGCTTCATGAGCTTTCAATGACATAGAAAGTAAATTCCGGTGGTCTATTGATCAAAGCAATCAGAAGCTCACCAGAACAAAGGAGAAAGAATTTAGACCTCAGGTATCCATTAAGACAAAACCCCACTGTAGCTGTAGTGCTCCTGACACTTTGTCCAGCTTCCTTCTGCCTGGTTAACCCTTCTTGAGCTGTTCAGCAACATTTCCAACTCTCTCATGCCTCTAGGGCTTTTGCTTTTGCTGTGCCAGTTTCCTTAACTGCTTTTCTTTCAGCTTCTTGCACAACTACTGGTTCACTTTATCTTAGTCTCTGTTGAGAGCATCGTGATTACAGACTTCCTCACCCTTGCAGCATACTTACTTATTTTGAGTTGTCCACTAAAGCCTCACTCACTAGTATATGTGCTCTATGAGGACACGGACATAGACTAATATGTTCCCATAGCTTTGGCATCTTGAACAGCACAGTTGTATTTGGTAAGTGATTGGTTAAATTCACATGCACATGCACATTCCCATTCTATCATATAATCTTTCTTTTTCATTTGTTCTGAGTACCAAATAGATTTTTCATTTCTTTCTCTTCAGAATAACTCTTCTACCCCTAGTGGCTCTTTCTGAACTGTTAGAGATTTGATTTTGAAAGATACTTACTGCATCCATTTAACTTTTGTATAAACATTAGGTTTGAGTCACAGACTACATTTCTCTTTGCTTTGCTTTTTGGTTTGTGTTTCTGTTTGGTTTTGCTTGTGGTTATTTATAGTAAACTCAGACTAGACAATAGCTTCATGTTTTCTTTGCACCAAAGCAAAAACTGAGGTGATTGAAATTTTCCTTTAGAAATGTACTTACCAAAATAAAATCTTACAGAAATGCCTTTCATGAGACCGTTAGATTTTTTGTAAAGTTGCTTAAGGTTGTGGTATAGCATGCATTTTCTCTTACCTTAAGAATCTAAGAAAATTTTCATGTTATTTCATTTTAGAACAATATTTGAGGCAGAGGACAAAAGAAGACAAAATTAGCAAATTGGAGGAAGACAAAATTAAGTTTCAAGAGGTGAATTATGTTCTTGTCTATCAACATTTGGCATTTTGTTGTGTAAATCTTTGTTGAGTGCCATTTAAAAAAGAGTATATGGTTGCTTTGTTTGAAGTATGTCTATGTGCCATGTGTATTCTTGGTGTCTGAAGTGAGAAGGCATTAGAATTCCTAGGGCTGGAGTTGTGAATAGTTGTGATTGGCATGTGGGTATAGGAAACCGTACTAGAGTCCTTTGGAAGAGCAATCACTACTCTTAACTACTGAGCCATTTCTCCATTCTCCAAGCTGCTGCTGCTCTGTTTCTGGAACTAGGTGTCATAGCAATCAATAGAATAGTGCTCAGGTATGTTTTTAATATATTCCACTCAATCACTGCTTGTTGGATACTTATGATAGAGTCGTTTACTCAAGGGCCACTATAGACCAGGCAAATAAGGTAAGGAAGTAGATCAAGTATGTGAAGTCAAGTTTTCTTTGTTTTTGCTGAAATAAAAACGTAAATTGATAACATGGTAGACAGTTACAGTGGTAAGAATTGTGTTTTACTATAGTCACAAAAGTATGCATTTTTAAAAGATGGGCAAACACAAGACAAAGTGATCTATAGATATCTTACCATTGACTTAGGATTTATAAATATCTTCTCTTGACTTAGGAATTCCCAACTGATATGACAAAAAATAGGTTATATTTGTACATAAAATCTCCGTTATGAAGCCCACTGTTATGTATAATTAGCATATACTATGTATTATGGTTGGATTTAATGTCACTTCAGTGGGGAGCCTCACCTGAAGAACTCTCCTGATTGTCTCCACTGATGTGGATCGGCCTGCCCAGACTGTGGGTGACACCCTTAGGTGTCCAGATCCAGATTCTCACCTTTGTTTGCTTGACCCTTCCTTCACTGCTCCTGGCTGAGGGACTGATTTCTCTGCTGTAGCAGAGCCAACATTTCCAAGCTTTCATCAGAGAATGGGGACCAGTGCTCCCCGAGAACCTTGAGGGCTTCCAGCATCAGCCTGGGACTACTGATGCACCCTGCCCTGTAGACTGGGCAGCTCCAGGTGTCGCTCCCAGTAAGAGATTGAGGAGTTGAGTACTGGGTTCAGGTGTCTCAGATGTGATTTGGCTGTCATTATTTTAAAGCTTACCTGATAATATATTCACACACTTGGTTTTGCTCCTCTAGCGAACCCGACTAAAGCATCAATAGTTCCAGGGACATGTAAGACTCATGATTACAGGGCTGGAGCTGGAGCTCAATGGAAGAGCACTTGGCTAGCATGTGCAAGGCCCTGATGCCCATTCCCAGACTCAAGATTCTGCAAACTCACTCTAGTAAGTTATATACTTACATGGAATTATTTAAAACAACATGTCCAGTGTTTGATAATCCTTTTCAGCAATGTCTGAGGTAGACTTTGCTAGAAATTCGTTAGGTTTTGTTTCCTTATGTTTTGCTTCTATGTGTCTAACCCAGTGCCACTAAATAAAAATGCAATCTTCTAAAAAAAAAAAAGATTGTGTTTTACCCTATATATGAGGAAATGCAAATTTAAAATACCTATAGTTAATTATTAATTGCTTTCTTTCATGTTTATTTTGATTTTAAACCGAAAAATAGATAGTCTAACTTCTACAGAAATATGAAATGTCAGGTCTTATATTTCATTTAGCAAGATATGGGAAAGAATTCAGCTTTGAATCTTTGAACTGATTTTGATATTTAATTTAGTTTTAGTTTCATAACAACAACAAAAAAAGCTCTTCACAAATTGACAGCTCTTTTTGACTCTGGAGAAGATTGTTGTGCAGTACTTTTTTATATATAAATAACTGTCATTATCTTACTTTTCTTATTATGTTCCTCCGCAGTTCAATAGCTTCCCTTTGGAGCTCCCACATCATACCATCGACAGTAGCAAAAGAGGATGAACTGACATATGCCAGCTCATTTTTGTGAAGTTTCGGGCCATCAAAGTGTACTTGGAATTTGGGATTCAGTTTGGCACTTTGGGGAATGCAAATTCAGCTATGGCTTTCCCTTCTTTTAATGACAGAAAGTAAAGTTATTCTTTTTCCACTAATGAAACTTCGAGAGAGTCAGTCTTGAGGGATTAATGCATAAAACAAATCACCCTATTTGCTAGTGTGTTGATGAGAAATACTAAAAAGCCATTATATTCGAGCCTGTATCCAATTTTTGCTGGTAGGTTGACATGGGATTTTTTTCTTTGGGTAGTATGAAATCAAATCATCAATTAAAGATCTGCATGAGATTCAGCCAGCCAAAATCCCAGCATGGTTGGAGGAGGGGCCCGCAATGCCACATTCTTAACCTAGGAACAATGGACAATAATGGCTGATTGGGGATAGAGGGTATACATTTTCTTCGGGGATGTGACTCCTGATAGGCTGCCTATAGATAGCTCCAGTGGATGTCCCTATATCCATGCATATACTGGGAGCACTGAGTGGACTGTAAAATAATATATGCCAAACTGACATCAGAATATGAAAACATATTAAGCAATATATCTCATTGTTCATGAGTTTTCCAGATATTACTACTTTATTTTCTTGATGAATGCACATATAAGGTCCTGCTTAGAGTATGCAGAAACAGGCAAATAAATAAATCATTTTCTGATGGTCTGCAGTTTACCATGCAGGATTTTATCATGCAAAGATAATGCATCATCCAACTATATCTTTCTTGAACTTCTGGAGCCATCATATTGCAGTCCTGGGATACTTTCTCCCTTTATGTTGACACAGCACCAGCTGTACTCATGCCACTAGCAGTAGGAGGGAGAGAGATGATAGCTGAGGGATCTATGGACTGGGGAAGGACACTTGCCCATCTTTCCTCCCATATAACTTGAGACTGGCCTGGGAAAGCATAAGGTAACTACACTATTAGATGCAAGAAAAAAGACGTGGGTTAGCACATGTTCTTTTTTTTTTTTTTCTTATATAAAATTCCTAAATAGTAGTGACTTGGTGCCTGGTGATTAAATTAATGGGTAATTTTGTCTAACAGCAGCTATATTGACCATATTTCCATTGAAAAGAAATTCTATTGAAATGCTATTCTTGAAGTTTACTAAATGTTGCCTTGCCCAGAATGTTTGATGGTTATGAGTACAGGTTCAGTAATGCTGATGCCTGGATGTGAGTCTTAGCTCCTTTTGCCTAGTTGCTTCATGAGTATGGGTATGGTACTCATCTTCTCAGTTTCAAATTTTTGGATTCACTTGTAGGATGAATGATAGTATCTGACTTGCAGGTTTGTACTTGGGATTAGATATATAAATACATTTAAGTACTTAGAACCCTGATAGTGCATAATAAACACCCTACTATTGTGTAACAATGCTTTTGCATTTGTTTACTGTGTTCTAAAGGCTATTTGACAATAGGTGGACTTGGTTTTTGGTTGCTGCAACTTATGACTTGGGAAAATATTGGGACAATATGGCAAAAACCCTTTACTATATGAAACACCCAGCTTTTTGTTTCTCTCTCTCTCTCTCTCTCTCTCTCTCTCTCTCTCTCTCTCTCTCTCTCTCTCTCTCTTCCTTCTTCCTTCCTCCTCCTCCTCCTCCTCCTCCTCCTTCTTTGTGCCTCCTATATATGTTCCAAGGAGCTCAGTGACAGTTGGTATTTGAATGGGAAGGAAGAAAGGGAGAGTTCATGTCTAAAACTCCTTTCAGTTGACATTTCAAATACATAAAATGTGTTTCATGTGACTGAAGAGAATTACAAGAGTGCATCACAACAATCAAAACATTGTACATGAGTCAAGAGATTGGCTTGCAATAGAAAACTTGGGCACAAATGGATCCTTCTTAAAGCACCCAGGGTTCTCTGCACTAGGTCCTCAGAACAGTAGCATTATTTCGAGCTCGTTAGAAAAGAAATATCTCAGGCTCTACCTCTGGCTTGATGATCCTTAATCAGCATTTTAGCAGAATCCCTGTGTGTTATATATGTAAGATAAAATCTGAGAAGTACTAGTGTATTCTCTCTGTCCCTGACAAACATGCTATGTGGGCCACCTTTTAATCCATCAATGGGCCTATTAATAGACTAAAGGTAACTGAAGGAAGCATTTTAATCAATGAGAAGCTATTTCCCCTTCCATTAAGTGATTTATATGCCATTAAGCTTATTTATAGGTTTGCAAATGATCTCATTCTATGAGATGTAATCTTTTTATTAAATCAATGCTTTGGTTAATGATTTGTGTTACATTTGTAATTTAAAAGTTAAGAATGAAGATTATAAATGCTTTGAAAAGGTACCAAAGTGTATTCTGCAATCTTGGTAATTTGCAGAGAAGAGTGACACTTGCTATCCACTGATGGCATTCTGTAATTCTCCCCTCCTCTCTCTCTATTTGCATAAATCTAAATATGGTTACTCTAATCTACATATTTAGCTGTGTTCCACAGGCTGGGACTGAAAAAGGAAGTTAGAGTAAAGTTGAGCACTGTTAGAAGAGAAGGATATGTCTGTTTAATTAAATGCATTCCCATATTAAGTAAATTGGACAACTAAACTAAGATACTGAAAACTGTGTTTCTAGCAGAACTCAAATGGGAACAGCCAAGGGTAGGGGCTTCTTTGACAGTTTCCCAGAGACATTTAGGTCATCCCTGGGTACTTGATTTTGACTTTGCCTCCTTTCTTATTCTGTCCTCATTCCAAATAAGAAATGCTATTTCATTCCTTCCTAAGAGGACCAGGGGCCAATGGGTGGTATATGGAAATGATAAGAAATTATGGGAGTGGTATAACCCCTATTCCTTGCCAAATAACATCTCCCAGGAAGCTCATGCTGACCCTCCCTAGACTTTCCCCTCCAGCAGTCTCAGAGAGACTGATACAATAGGAAAAGTTGAGGCAGATATAGGACTCTGGCTTTCTAACTAGAAAACAAAAATATGCTTGTGCCCTTCTGAATTGGGTGTTTTCCAAGGTACTTTAATATGAGAGCCTTAGAAATGGTCGAATGTTTTGGGCTACAAGCCACCAGTAGGAATAAATTTCAACTTTATCTACTGTTGGTGAAGGATAATGAACATTTTCTTATGAAATTCGGGGCATCTGTCTCCCAGCAGCTTACATACTTCTACAGTGCCAGCTTCCATATACTGTCATTATCATTATTAGACACAACCACTAGAAATTCATTGAAATAAATCTTGTCTTAAATTGCCTTGCTGAAGTGAACTGATACGATGCTGGCACCCATAAGTGTGGGATGCTATACTGAAATTGACTGTATGTTGTATCATTCAAAGAAAAACATAAGAAGAAGAAGGAAAGAAAGAAAGAAATGAGGAACACATCAAGCTTGAAGTTTCAACATGAGTTTCTAGATAATTCTGCCACTGTTTCAATTTAAATAGTCTCTTATGAAACATTGGATCTCATTAGGCTTTCAGCTTTGAGCCCCAGGATTCACTGTATTTAATTAACTCTCCCTGGCATAACATTTCCCAGAAGCTCTTAGCACTTGTAGCCAAATAAAATTCTCTCAAAAGGTAATCTCAGAAATCCTTACATGTGTGTGCGATTACATTTCTTATCTGACCTGTCCATTTGACATTGTAGTAGATGAAGCTGGTGTCCCATCTTTCTCCTTTCCTTTCCTTTCCTTTCCTTTCCTTTCCTTTCCTTTCCTTTCCTTTCCTTTCCTTTCCTTTCCTTTCCTTTCCTTTCCTTTCCTTTCCTTTCCTTTCCTTTCCTTTCCTTTCCTTTCCTTTCCTTTCCTTTCCTTTCCTTTTTGTTTTAGACAAGGCGTCACTGTGTATCTCTAGGCTGGTCTCAAAGTTGTGATGCCATGATGCCTTGCTGCTGCTGTCATTTTAAATTATTTTTTTCATAAATAACGATAATGAAGACTAACAATAGTTAAACTAATAGATGCTAATCATTACCACTTGCATTTGAACCCATTTCACAGAATGGAAGAGAAAAAGAACTACACTTTTCTTTCTTTTTAAATTTTTTATTGGTTATTTTATTTATTTACATTTCCGATGTTATCCCCCTTCCTTGTTTTCCCTCTGCAAACTCCCTATGCCACCCTCCTCCCTCTTGCTTCTATGAAGCTGCTCCCCCCACCCACCTACCTAGCCACTCCCACTTCACTGCCCTAGCATTTCCCCATGCTGGGACATCTAGCCTTCACTGGACCAAGGGCTGCCCCCGACAAGGCCATCCTTTGCTACTTATGCAGCTGGATGGAGCCTTGAGTCCTTCCATGTGTATCCTTTCGTTAGTGGTTTAGTTCCTGAGAGCTCTGGGGGATCTGGTTGTTTCATATTGTTGTTCATCCTATGGGGTTGCAAACCCCTTCAGCTCCTTGGGTCCATCCCCTAACTCCTCCATTGGGGTCCATGTGCTCAGTTGGATGATTGATTACAAGCATCCACATCTAATAATCCTATTGAAAAATGGGGTACAGAACTAAACAAAGAGGAATCTCGACTGGCTGAGAGGCACCTAAAGAAATGTTCAACATCCTTAGTCATCTGGGAAATGCAAATGAAAACAACCCTGAGATTCCACCTCACACCAGTCAGAATGGCTAAGATTAAAAATTCAGGTGACAGCAGATGCTGGCAAGGATGTGGAGAAAGAGGAACACTCTTCCATTGCTGGTGGGATTGCAAGCTTGTACAACCACTCTGGAAATCAGTCTGGTGGCCTTATCTGCTTGTGGACGTTGTACATCGTGGTGCGGAGCCTAGTGCGCACCACGATGTACAACGTCCACAAGCAGCGGTAAAAGTGGTGTGCTTAGTTTAAACAAATGATTCTTCAATGAGCTCACTGTTAACACATGCTACTCCATGTGTTGAAACATTAAAACAAGCAAACGCATACAAAAGGCATCCTCCTTAAAAGTGTAGTTTGTGAAGGTCATCCAGGTGGAACCAGGCATTCAGAAGGTAAAGCCATGGCAAGGCCAGGGTAAGGTAATGTTTTTGGAATAGAGACAGGCTACATTAAAAGCTATACCAGGGTGGAACACAGGGTCCCCAATGGAGGAGCTAGAGAAAGTACCCAAGGACCTGAAGGGGGCTGCAACCCTGTAGGTGGAACAACAATATGAACTAACCAGTACCCCCTGAGCTCGTGTCTCTAGCTGCATATGTAGCAGAAGATGGCCTAATCGGCCATCACTGGGAATAGAGGCCCCTTGGTCTTGCAAACTTTATATGACCCAGCACAAGGCAAGGCCTGGGCCAAGTAATGGGAGTGGGTGGGTAGGGGAGCAGGGGCGGGAGGGGGGGTATAGGGAACTTCCGGGATAGCATTTGAAATGTAAATAAAGAAAATAATAAAAACAATAAAATAAAATAAAATAAATTTAAAAAAAGCCATACCAGTAGCCAGAGTGCTCATAGGAAATTTCAGGAAGGGCTGAAAGGAAGGAGGAAGGGTAGCAAGAGGGATAGTGAATTGTGGTGACTAAATTGGAAGGGAATTAAATAGGAAGTGAATCTGCTAGGGTGGGAGAGATGGGTGGATCCCAGGCTCCTTCTGGTCACTCAGCCTAGCAAGAAAGACAAGCTCCATTAATTGCTGTTGCATGATTATATGTATTAAATATATACATATATATTCCTAAATATAACCTGCTTGGTCTGTATGTCACTACTATGTGTCTACTCACGGCTGACCACTTGGTAATAGATAACCAATTGGTGTGCTCTTCCCAGGGAAGACTAGTTCCCTTGCTCTCAGCATTCTTTAGTTGCCTGTAGTTCTTTGTGATTGGTTGAGGCCTGCTGGGCTTTCTCCCCTATCCACTTTGGCATGTGCATCGGTGCTGCCTTGTTCTGCTCATGATTAGGCAGTCATGTTGATGAGATTATGGATGGAGCTTCTGACATTCCTAGGAGACACAGCCTCATGGCAACCTCCCTGATCCTAAAGCTCTTAACAGTCTTTTTGTTACCTCTTTTACAATGCTCCCCCAGCCTTATGAGTAGGAGTTGTTTTTATATATCTATCCATTGGGACTGAGAACCCTTTAGCTTTTTTTTTTTTCATTTATTTTTTTATTATTATTATTTTCTTTATTTACATTTCAAATGCTATCCCGAAAGTTCCCTTTAGCTTTTGAGTGTCTCTTTGTTGTTGTTAGCCAGCTCCCATCTCAATTTTGTAGGATCTCTATAGTCTGCCACAATAGCCATAAGGATTGCTGAAGTAGGAATACTTGGTTTCCTAAGCATGTTCCTTTCTCTCTTTTTTTTTAATATATTTTCTTTATTTACATTTCAAATCCTATACCGAAAGTCCCCTATGCCCTCCCCCTGCCCCTGCTACCCTACCCACCCACTTTGCCTTCTTGGCCCTGGTATTCTCCTGTATGGGACATATAAAGTTTGCAAGGACAAGGGGCCTCTCTTGATGGCCAACTAGGCCATCTTCTGCTACATATGCAGCTAGAGACACGAGCTCTGGGGGGTACTGGTTAGTTCCTTTTTTAATTCCTCCTTCATCTGGATTCTTAATCTCTATGCACCAGGCAACAGATACATTGGCCCATGCACCTTCATTTGACATCTCTGCAATCCTTATATCATCAACACAAGGCTGCTGCATGTAATAGACTTTACTAGAGAGCTTGGAGACAACCACAGGAGCAAATAGCATTGGCTGCACTGGATCATCCTCTTCAAGGAGAATTCCTTCCTCATTGACGACTCCCTTTCCTTCCTAAGGATTAGAGATTCCGTTCCAAGCCATCAGCAAATGCATTCATTGCCTTATACCTTCCAAATACATGATGCAGGAAACTTTCTCTTTGATGTTTGCCAAGTGTCAAAGGCAATGTCAGGTCTAAAGCTGGTGCTTCATAATTATTTGTTGAATAAACTAATCAAAATTTGTTTATGAGTGTCTGTTTTGCTGAAATCATAGAAAATTTAAATTTCTATTAATATCATTGCTTATGAACTGCTATCCAGCCTCTCAGGAGTAAGTTTGCTCTATAGAAAACTGTCACCACTCTCACACTTCAATTAATTAGCACTTGGTGGACTAGCCTGATCTTGCTTCTTCAAGGCTGGCTATCACGAGTGCTTGATAAATTCAGTTCTCAGGTTTGCACAGCCATGGTGGTGGTGGTGGTGGTGGGGGCTCGGGGAGATTAAATTCTTAGCAGCACAAGAGGCAGGGACTTTGTGAGGATCAGCTTGAAACCAGATGAAAAAAGCCTGTTTCCTACCCACACGTGCCATCCTCCTGTTTTTAAATAGCATCAGGTTGATTGAGGAAAGGGAACCATCTGAACTGTCAGGTGTTAGCAATTAAAAATAAAACTGCAGCAGCCGAGAAATCATTATCACAAGGCCTGCACGTGTTAGACATTTCAAGTTTCCACCAAGTGCTAGTGCATAGCAAGAGGGATGGAGAATAGGAGAAATGCATACACCTTAATTTTTTGTGGGGGGAGCCTTTCTTATTGTTGCTGAAATGCCAACTTTAGACACATGAACATATCTCTGCCCTGCTCAAAGTCTTTTATTGTAGGATTCTTCATAAAATATATGAAAAAGGCTCTTTCAATTTAACATCGCAGAAAACCGTTACAGGGGTGGAAAGTACTGTGTTCTAGAGATTCCAGTTGTATGTTCATCCCCTCCATGTCTACAACGAATAGCTGGTGGCTTTCTTTATTGTTGAGTCTTGATTTCATCTCAGCATTCTCAACAAAACATTTTGATCAGGTTTTAAGTCGATTGATCACTCCTGATATTTTATGCTCATTGTGACAGGCAAAGTAAGCCTTTACCATTTAAAATAGATTACTGTCTTCGCTTCAATTTTTGGCCCCAATAGATTCAGCTCCCCTGAATTTTTACTTTATCTGATGGTCCCTTTTCCCTTTTCTTTAAACACAGCAGGAACCTATTTGTGTTAGGACCTTTAAACTGGCTGTTCTTTCCAGAACATTCTCCATAAGTGTATGTTGATAGGCCACTCAAATTTAGTTTAAATTTTACCTTTTAAAGTGAGACCATGATCTTCAGTTCATAATTACAACAATCTTGTGGCAGGCAGTGTCATGGCCACCCAAACAAGTCTACATTTGTATTTTGAAGAACCAGTTCATAAATTTCCTTACATGACGGAAATGACTTTGGGTGTGATCATGGTTCTTTAATGTGGACGGTTCTATGAGGCTTCTTATATGGGCTTGAAGCAATGGCAGGAGGGTCAGAGTAAAGAACATGTGACAGGGATCAGAGGAGAGGGGGCTTTGAAGGTGCTACTTTGGTAGTTTTGAAGATGGAGAAAAGATCATAGGGAAGAGATGAAGGCATTCTCTAGCTCAAGGAAATGGCTGTTCCTTGGAGCCTGTGGCAGAAATGCAGTCGTACTGACATCTTAACTACAGGAATTTTGGCCTCGAAACTCCAAGATAATAAATTTGTGTTGTTTTAAGCTACTGTGTATAGTAATTTGTTTCAGAAACAAAAGGAAACTAAGACACATCTACTCCACTTTATTTCATTTCCTTTACTAAGCTCTAGAAATACGTTCATCATGTTTCTGTTTCCTTTCGTTTTTTTCTGCCTTGCCTCCTGAATTCCATTAGGATGGAAGACCTTTGAATTGACATTGCCTGTCTCCTGCTTCACTGGGAACTTATGCCTCAAACCTGTGCTAGGGGAGGGACTTAGTGGCTGTTTCTTAAGTACTTTGATAATTTTAATATAGTTTTCACATTAAAATTATTTCTCACAACTTTAAAAATGAATTAATCTGACCTTTGTCCACACTGGTTATCTTATTTTTTTTCTGTCACTTTCTCAGTGTCCCTGTCTTTGCCTGTGTCTGTGTCTATCTGTCATCTTTGTTTCTGTCTGTCTGCACATACACACTCAGATATAGAATTTTCTTTGCCCATAGACTGGATCCACTTCAGGTAACAATTCTTCATAAAGCCCTTTCTGAACTCAATAATCCACATTAAGCTTTACATTTCTTTCCGAATTCCTAAGGCATTTTAAAATCACTATCCACCTCTACAGAAGCCATATAATAAATTAGGATTGGCATAGTTAAATGTAAAATGTCATTAACTAATAATTCAGAATTAACTACTAGGGCTGAAGAGATGGCTCAGTGGTTAAGAGCACTGACTGCTCTTCCAGAGGTCCTGTGTTCAATTCCCAGCAACCACATAGTGGCTTACAACCATCTGTAATGGATTCTGATGCCCTCTTCTGGCATGTCTGAAGACAGTACAATGTATTCACATGCATGAAATAAATCTTTTAAGGAAAGGGTTAACTACTAAGGACTATAAAGGCTGATTCTGAAGAATAAAAGGGTAGTCAGGTGTGGTGGTACACACTTTTAATCCCAGAATCTGGGAGGCAGATCTGTGTGAGTTCAGGGTCAGCATAGTCTACATAATAGGTTCTGGGGCTATATAGTGAAACCAATCCCCCTTCCCCCATTAAAAAATGGGAAAGGGTTGGCTCTGGAGCTAAAGCAAAGTACCTAAGGAGGGAACACACATTGAACTTCCATCAGCTTCCACCAAGGCTAAGATTCAATGGAAAGTGTGTGATCCTGATCCATTTGAGGGTGAACAATTTCACTTAAGTGTTGCAGACAGGCCTAACCAACAAAGTAGGCAGCAGCTAAGCTTATTGAGAAGCTGCCCACTGGATTGCTGGCGAGATTCATCAAGAAATTGACCATGAGTACTACTGAACCACTCTGGGAAGCTGCCCTTTGGAGGAAGTAACTTATGGGGATATTGTTGAAACTGGCTGGGAATCCCATTGCCAGGGTGCTGCCTCATTAATGGGTGAACCTTTATGGTGGTTCTTTGTATCATTGGCTATTGTTTCCTTCAGAATTGAGGAAGCAATGGAAAACACATTAGGGAGATGAGCCCTTCTTTGCCCTGTCATCTCTTGCTATTCCTTCAACTGTCAAATTCTAACACTCAAAGGTTTGGCAAAGGTCTGTTTACACAGGGTCCAGCTTTATTAGAACAAAGCAAGGTGAAAATGTGGATTTGAAACCAGAGATAAAATATTGATCATTGGCATACTTTTGTATTTGTAATTCCTCTTGACTGTTACCAGCATGGTAAGCCCCTTGAGGGCAACAAGAATGACACACTTTCCTTCCTTGTCACCCTACTGTGGTTTATAAGGCATTTAACATAGTGCTGACCACATGTAAGAAGTACTTGATTGACTGTAAATAAGATTTCCCTGAGCTCTTATTTGTGCAATAGCCTAGGAAGTTGATGGCAGCATCCTCTCCCTTTGTGTTACCCTATTCTGAAATCTAACGACAGAGCAATTCAACCATGAGTGAACAACAGCTGCCACCAACCTAGCAATTTCCAACTGCAAGCCAGGCTGTGATTTTCTCCACAGTGATTATGCCATCTTGGATGTCATTCTCAAAAACACTAAAGCCAAGCTGGGGCCAATTGTGATTTTGTTTATTAAACTCTCACTTGGTGGGAAACAGCCATGTCAGCTGCTGGTTCTCCCGAAGTCAATTCTCACTCAGGCTTTCCAATCCCACCAAGAAAGCATGTGCCATTCTGTTCTACCTTTACCTTTTCTTACAAAGATTTGCACTTCAAATACCAATACATGTAGAAGCAAACAAAATAATCTGTATAAACCTTCTTTATGGGTCAAGTGTACAATCTAATGGTTATATTCCCTTAAATGCATGGCCTCCAAAATCTTATATGTATATCTAAGAATCTCTCATTCTAGAGGCTTCCACAGTCAAAAAATCCATCCTAAAACATTCTAACCATAAAATGGCCTGCTTGTAATTATAACTCTAACTTTAGTTTTTTTCTATATCCTTGTCCATGTTTAATAAACAGTGGTACTCTTTAATTACCCTGAATAGAATAGCTTTGCTTCAAATATTAGCCTAACAATAATAATTATGACCTACAGTTTCCTGGAAGGTAAAATAGTTCTAAGCCTTGAGCAAGACAAATTGTTAAGAGCTAAGAGTCATTTATTGCCTGTTTGTCCCTGTATATGATACTTTACCTTCTTTAAATTTCAGATTCTTTAGTAGATATATATGTTATATTTGGATATGAAAGGTAAATTAACAAGGGCTCATATATTAAAAATATTGTTTCCTACTCTTTGAGGTTGGACCAACTTACAGGAAATAGATTACTGAGACCATCCTCTTATTCTGGCTCCTTCCTATGAAGTTTAAATGTGAAATGTTGGATCATATGTTTGAACACTTGGTCTAGAGCTGGTGGGCACTGTTTGGGGAGATTATGGAACTTTTAAGAGGTGGAGCCTTGCTGGAGGAAGTATACCACTGGGTGTGTGGATCTTGAAGTTTATAGCTGGCCTTCCTTTCAGCTTCCCCTCCCCTCCCC